>NW_020455667.1:0-3593 GCF_003342845.1 Nothoprocta perdicaria | reverse complement strand
TCCCCCTTTCCCCTTTCCCCTTTCCCCTTTCCCCTTTTATATTTATGGACTAAATATAAATTCATGGGTCAAAATTAGGGCTAATAGGTACAGGATTAAAAAAAATGAAATATGTCCCCGGTGGTATAATACAGTTTTTAATATTGAACTTTTTTTAATAAAAAGGACAAGTTAAAGAGTTGAAAGTTCCTGTGGGTTACATTTTTATAGCAAAAGAAAACATCTTCCAAAATCCTGTGACAAGTAAAATGAAACCAAACTGCAACTTTTTATCAGGAAAAAAGACTTTGGTGGGTGATAAATAGCAAACTCACCAAATTTTGCAGTCCAGTAAGAAAAAAAAAATATACATCTTCTTATGGTAAGGCACAAATCAAAATAGATTTTCTTCCCTTTGCCTAATCACCAATTAAAAAATATTATGTTAAGTTTTACTATGTCGAAACTGAATTTCATTCATGGTAAGGAATGCAACCCATCATGAAAGAAAATAAAAGGAGCAACCATTCATTGTGAAAGCACCCACAAAAAAATGAGTAATTTAATTAATTTAACTAGAAAGTGTGCCGCTTCTCCGAGAAGAATTACACTGTTGATTGTGTTAAGCAAATAATAATTAACACAAGTACATACAGCTCTAATTAGCATGGAATTTAATTAAACAAGTATGCCAGCATAACCAGACGCGTTACAAGGCAATTGTACCACGTCTTGCAACTTGTTTTTTGCATCTTCAAAGTTTTTGCGTGCTGATTATAAAGCAATTTTGAAAGACTTGCACTCCAAGAGCTGCAAGCCAGGCCCTGCACAACCCAACCGACACGTGCAGATCCCCCAAAAGCCAGAGAGTCTCAGAAGTTTCTGACTTCACTCCTTCTACAGGATTTCCATGGCAAAAATAATGTGATTCCCAGCTTTGCTGTATCCCCAAGCACCACTTCCATGACCTCCATAGCTGGAGGGGACGTACGTGAACATCTGATGTTCATCAACAGTGCTGGCCTTCAAAGCTACAAAGGAGAATCCTGTTCCCCTAAAGCAGGAGAACCCAAGGCCAGACCTGTCAGCACTGACCTTTCATCTGGCTTTGACAGCTGTGGAAATGCAAAGGGACACTAAGTCACACACAAAAAAATAAAACTTGCAGAGCCGTTGAGGTTGGAAGGGTCCCCTAGAGATCATCTCCTCCAACCAACCTGCTCCAACAGGGTCACCTACAGCAGGGTGCCAAGGACCACGTCCAGTCAGGTCTGGAATATTTCCAAGGGTGAAGACTCCACAACCTCTCTGGGCAACCTGGTCCAGTGTTGGATGACTCTAACCATAAGATATGTATTTTTTAATATGTAAGCCATATTCCTTGCATTTCAATTGATTCATACAGACCCACAGGTAGAAACTCTTAGTAGGATACCAGGAGCAACCCGGATTCCCCCAGTGTTTTCACACTGACTACACAATGATGCTAGCAAGTCTACATGAACGGGGGTTCTGCAATCTCATGTTCCAATATGGCATCATGGGCATGGTGCTTTCTCAAGGTACTTCTAGAACATGTTGGTTAAAGCACTTCTTGAAACACCCCACAACCTGCATGTGGGTCCCCTCCAAAGGAGGGGATCATCACAGTCAGCAAGTCTAGCATTCCTAGAAGAAAATCAAGATTTTGAAGGAAAACTCTTTCTTCTGTAAATATTTAAGAACATTTGAGTAGGCATCTTGCAGCAGTTTAATGTGTATTTTTTGAGGGGGGTCCATTTCTAGAGGCTGGCTGATGGGTTTTAAACTGACGTGAAAACACTCCAAAACTCCACTCCAACACAGCAACTACAAGCTGAAATTCGCAGATTTTTTAAATTGAAAACAGGACGTTTGAATTAAAGTGCAAAAAAATAAAAGGACTCTTTGCTGCTCTCCCCCATGGAGCTCCATCTCTCTGCATTCAGCCCCTGGACAGATGGTTCTAATCAATGAAAATAGAGAACTGAGAGGGGACAACAAAGTACACTGAAGCTCTATGTTTTGGAGAGCTCTTTATGACCTAGGAAGCAGAGAAGAGACACAGGCACTTCTGAAACACATCTGCAATACCCATACAGCGTCAGTTAATATCTTTTATGAGTCCGCTCTGAAAGCCACGGCACAACGAGTACGATAGAGCCTAATTAAATCAATTCATCTGGGTGACTTGGCAATGGTTGGACTTTGTCCAGGAGAGCTCCTTGGGGCATCTTTTGTTCATTCGCTGCCTCTTCCTAAATTTCGGAGGTAAACAACGGCGACAACAAAAATGCAAATTTCTTTGCTGACACTCCACAGCCAGCGAAGATTGAAGCCCCGAAGGATTTATCCTTAATGTTCAACTCTCGGCTCATCCGCTCCATTCGGAGCCTGGAGCTCAAAATCACTATTCTGCACTTCATTATTTCTTAATTTATTATTTGTATTGCTCTTGTGCCTAGAGGATTGGAGTGCAGTGATTTACCAGGTATTTCTTTTCCCTCCTTTTTTTCCCTAGTCAAGGACCGGACTTCCTAGTGGCACAAAACTCACGGAGCGAGGACTTGGGAAAGGCTCCGTGCGATCCGGCCTCGTGGGCCCCGCGCTTTTCCGCAAGGTGCTAACAGTGTTTTCCCCCAGCGGGATGTTTCCCATTAGCGCGTGTCAAAACTCAAGAGCTCGCCCGTCAAAGCTGTTGACATCTGGAGCGAGGAAGCGCCGTTCCTCGCTTTTTTCAGCTCGTTTTCTGCGCGCTGATTGCCACGCGCATCATGTCAGCATCTTCTTTTGTGATTAAAGGAATCGGAGGATCTGGAGGCAATTTAACAAAATGTAAAAAGCTGCTGACAGCAAGGGCTACTGTACGTGGATATAAGCATCCCGAGGTACAACACAGCGGAGAAGCGAAGCAAGAGATAGACACACTTATCGCAAAGCCAAACACTCTGGAAATTGCTGTTTCAGCTGTGTTGTGTCTGCAGAATCCCAATAAGGCTGGGGTGGAAATGCTGGAACAGCAGGAGATGATGCCGGTCCCAAGGAATCCACTATGAGGGTAGAGATAACAGGAGAGACATTACAAGGCAAACTGGGGTATTTATTTGAATGATTAACTACTTTCTTGCAACTGCTGGTGACTGCAGGGAGGTTGGATACTTTGTGGGTGTCAAGGGGTGCAAGCAGGACAGCTGAGGTGCTGTAGGACTATATCTGTAGGACTATATCCGTAGGACTATGTCCTTGTGCAATGCAGCCCATGCAAGTGTATCATAGAATCCTTAAGGTTGGAAGAGACCTCCAGAGGTCATCTACTTCAACCTGTTGTACTCACCAGACAGGATCTCATTGCGTCTTTGAGAAGGTGAAAGCCACTGCCTGCCCGCTAGCATAGATATGACCTGGACGAGGGCACGGAATGCACCCTTAGCAAGTTTGCAGATGACACCAAGCTGGGTGGAGTGGCCGACACTCCAGAGGGCTGTGCTGCCATCCAGAGGGACCTGGACAGGCTGGAGAGTTGGGCAGAGAGGAACCTCATGAGGTTCAATAAGGACAAGTGCAGGGTCCTGCACCTGGGGAGGAATAACCCCAGG
>NW_020455666.1:4821181-5018600 GCF_003342845.1 Nothoprocta perdicaria | reverse complement strand
AAAAAAAAAAAAAAAAAAAAGCCTGTTGTTCAGCCATCACTCTGAAAAGTCCTTAGCTCTGTCATTGCTGTGCACAATGAGCTCCAGATCTGCCACATCGCTTTGCAGCTCTGCTCATGCTGCCTCCCCCTAATGTCATCCCATCGTTAGACTTGAGTCCTGGGCTAATAGCAGATCCACAGTGCTAGTACATGTTTCACCAGGATTTGGAAAAACCTTTTAAATAGATTTTTATTGGTTTTTAAGAACAAGGTTATTTTGTGTTAATAATGGGCATACATTAGGCTTTAGATAATTGCTTTATGTAACTTAAAGTTTTGCTTTTCAGCTAAATAAACAGTGTATGTGTTCACAGGTGTATTGTCCTCAAGGGCATTCTGCCTTTCAGGGTGGCAGCTGTTGCCAAGGTGTTGCTGATACAGCTCTGTGTATAATTTATTGGAAACAGGTGCTGGCTTATGATGAAGATAGACAGGAAACTAAAGCAGACAACATGTTTAACCACCATTTAAAAAGTTCAGGTTCAGAAAGACAATGTGTCTAAGATGTTTGGTGGATGTTGCCAGAGTCTTAGTAAGAGTTTATAACCTCCCGCAAGTCCCCATAAGGAATAGATTGTCCATGAGCTTCAGGAATTGCTTTCTAATGAGCATTGTATGCTATGGTGCCAGTTTTCATGGAGTACACACAATCTGTCATTTGTAACTATCAACAATTATCAAACATGTTCCTGGGCTAATGTTAAAAGTGATTGGAAAGAAGGCAACATCCAGGCGAATGCCGAGATCTGTGGGCACAGTGTTGGGTTCAGCTGCATCTTTGCAGGGTTCCCCACTTTCCCTTGAACAAGAACACTGGAGACTTGTACTAAGCGCCAGTAACACGTAAGGACTAATAGGCCAAATCAAGAGCAGGGATCCAATTCCAAATTATAGAGGAAACAAAGACACTCCAAAGCAGAGTAGCTTTGCCACCAGTAATGTACTCCAATGCTAGTAATTCACATGTCAGATAGCTACAAGTGTGCTACTGTGCTGTATGGGATGCTGCTGCAACACACTGGCACTGTACAGCAAGGGAGACCTGATCCAATGCACATGGGAATAGGTGGGAAGCCTTCTGCTGACCTCAGTGGGATTTGGATTAGATCCCAGGAGAAAAAATGAACTTCATTATATTGTGTGGCCAAGTTAAACTATTAACGTTACCTCAACTTTGCTTTTTCCCCTCGTCTTACTTCCCTTTGCTTTTATTGTAGTTTTAAACATTTGTAAAATAAGAAACTTTCAATAGGAGTTCATGAGGCTGTTTATTCATGGACAGCAGTTTGCATATTTTAGCAAGTAATCTGCAGTTTAATCTCTAGTCTCTATAAGATACATATGTAGTAAATATGCATACTAAATATTTTTAAAAGAAGTTGTTAAAGTGTGTGCACAGTTCTTAAACCTCAAGCCTTAAATATCTCAATGATTTACATTTAAAAAAATACCCAAAGGCATTAGACCACATTATGGACTAATGGCCTGCCAAATTTCTTTTTTTTTTTTTTTTTTTTTTGGAAATGTTTGAGTTACATGTATGAGTGTAAAAAGGCAACTGAAACAACAAAATATGGTCAAGAAAATATTGACCCCAGGCTGAGACCTTATATGCCAAAAATGTTGACAAAATTTTATACCAACCCTAGCAGGCATGTCATGTTTAATATTTACAGTATATGGAAAAAGCTTTGGCAATTTAATGGTTGTATTAATTTGAAAGACTTTTATACAGGGTAGAAGCTTTTACATTACCATTCCTAATTTATACCAGCCTTCCTTTTCTTTCTCAAAGGATAAGTGATCTACAGTATTGGGGGCAAGGAAGGGAAAAAAGAAATCACTCAAACATCAGTGAAGCTTTTGCTGTACCCCACCTTAACTCACATACCTGACTTGGACTGATCATCCCCTTCCATCTGATAGATAGTGCCATTTTCATGCTGTTTTCACTTCTGGATTATGTTTTCATGCAAATTTTCCATAGAAAAGCAAATAGCTGGAATAAAAATAAATCTTCTCTTAAAAATTTAGAAAAATCTCTATTTACATTGAAAGCTCTTCAAATATTCAGTTAACAAACTTCTGTAAGGAATGATAATGTTTCATACCCTACCAAGTGATGAAATACAATGCCACAAAACAAGTGGAGAAATGTGATGATTGATTATTAGACTCCTTAAACAAATAAATATGAACTAGTTAATGATACTCCTCTGTGATGAAAGTTTTACTGCATCAGTGCTCAATAAGGAAATAAATGGGTGGCAGGAATCAACTACTGCTTTAACCTAAAGCTTTGCACTTTACAGGCCTACTCTCCACCAACAAATTATCCTGAGAGAGGTGGTGGCTTAAGCTCATGCCCTGCTATATATCAGAGATTAAATGAGGGCAATCAAGCTGCGAGTGCCACATGAATCAATGAGCCAGCGTGCCCTCCTAGGTTACACTGCGGTCATGCCCTTTATAATCAGAAGAAAGGAATTGAGACGGAGTTGTGTGTCACAGCAACATGTGAACGAGTTATGCCCTGATGATTAAAGAATGACTAAAAAGGCCCCTGCTTGATTACTAAAACAAACAAAAACAAACAAGCCCCACAGGATCAACATCCTGGCAGCTGATGAAAGTCGAAAGGCAGGACAGCCCTTTTCCCAATGCAGGCCCAAGTTGCCTTCTAGTCAATATACTTATGTACTGGAGCTAATTAAAAAAAAAAAAAAAAAAAAAAAGATAATGCAGCTAATAAAAATGTTTCATTACAGCTAGTTACTGCTCCAGAATCCAGAAAGCCTCCATCTATGATTGACACACCTCTGACCTGATCCTGTCTATTATAGAGAAACGGTGACTACTGCTTCACATGAATATCTTCCATAATTGAAGAAACCAAAGCTGTTGTCCACCCATACTTAAAACAGGAGGATGACTCATTAGTGTTGTCTACCAGGATAGGTCATCCTCTGCCTGAAAGGTTTGTGACCCCAGGAAGTAGGTGACTGTAGGTGGTTGGTAACAGCCACCCGGAATACCCATGTACACGGCACTGACCTGGGGTGTACTGAGCTCATCCCAGCATGGAGGGTTGGGGTAGAGGGGCCAGGCGGACCGCGCCGGCTTCTTGGAAGTGCTGTGCCGACTGCCTCATTCTATACAGACAGATTGCAAACAAAACCAAATACGCAGTTACACAGGAATAAGTGATTGAAAGTCCTTTCTCAGCAATCTCAGTAGGCATCTGGTAAGATTTTAGTCACTCTGCTTTCAGCGTGATACTCCCAACAGATGGTCCTTTTCAGTTTTGTTGGAAAATAAGATTGTTTTTGAAAATTACTTTTGAGTGAGGTACTTTATTTTGCATCAAGTTAGACACATTATATCAAAAACATAAAGCAAGCAAAATCAAAAGAAAATATTTCCGTTTTGACAAAATAAAATGATTCTGCCAAGCAAGGGTAAATTATTTTTATCTGTCATTTTCCTTTACTGAACATTTGTAAGCTTTTTTTTTTTTTCTAATTTGGAACTAAGCTACATGTAAAAATCTTATGTGAAATGAATCTCCTGTCTTTCACAGAGCTCTATTTTGCATCTTTTTCCATTATGAATGGAAAAAAAAAAAAAAAMCAAGAATAAATAAATGTGTCTCTGCTCCACTGAATGAGCCTCCCAAAGTGAGCTCCACTTGAACAGCATTCAAGGTGTTAAATCTGTATGTTCTTGATATCCTTCTCATGTACTGAAGTGTATAATTCAACACTTACTCATCTTTAGTCTGAGCAGCGGGACTGAAGGCACCTATTTTTCCCCCTCTTCCGCTTCCTCGGATACTTCCTACACAGGACAGTAAATGGGGAAGAAAAAAAAAAAAAGAAAAAAGGAAAGGAAAATTAATAGAAATAATGTCAACTAAGTCATCATCTAGATTATGGAAAATCAGGTGCAAAGAGTCAAGTTTTTTTTGTTACTCTATGCAGAGACAGTGGAGCATAGCAGAAATAGGAGAAGAGTGGCTTGAGAAGGCTGAGGGAAAATGTGAATCTTGCTCTTCTCAAAGCTGGTGGAATTCATGCCACAATTGGCAAAGCTTAATTGTGGCAAACATCAGAAGGCACTGCTGAAGAGTGAGAAAAGAGTTATGCACTACAGCTTGGAGACAAATGGAAAAGTAAGTTCCCCCCCATTAGTACACAGAAAATCTGACAGCAGACAAAGAGCAGGCTTTGGGCAACACAAAGCAAGAGGTATGGACCCAGACTTCCTGGAATTTAAATAAGGTTTCTGAATAATACATGTTTATCTTAGAGATCATTCTTAATTTGCCTGATTCAAACCTTTTTGTTCCCTTGTCTGCCTTGAGCTGCTGTGGCAGCCAGGAGCATCTTTCTGAAGCCTGTGTGTTTTTTTCCTGATGTGTCAAGCACACGGGGAATACTGGAATGGCACCTTTTCCTCATGTATCGGCTAATGCTCTGCAGAAGATAAATGGAAATGAACAAATTAGCAGTAGAAAAAGAACAACAACTAGCACCTTGGCTCCCATCATAGACATTATAGACACAAAGGCATTTTTAATAAACTTAAAGGTGTCCTAAAAAAAAAAAAAAAAAAAAGGGGGGGGGAAATCCTTCACCTCACTGGATTAATGTTGGCACTGCTGTTTTTTCAACACTACTTATGCATCTTAGAGGCAATTGCTTTTCTTCTGTAGTGAAGTTTTGTAATTGAACTGCTTCAAAAAAATCTAAACAGAGTCTAAATTCAGAAAAAGACCTTTGGATCTTGAAGAATGAAAGGGATGGAGAAAATTACAAGATGCTTTTCTAATTAAAATTCTAGACATTTAAGACTTCTGTATGTATTTTAGTAATTAAGACTTGTAGAAAGCCAAATATGACCCAAATAATGAAATCCACTTATTCCTTCTCATACTTCTAACTGGGGCATAAAAGTCATAAAATGCTACCTCTCTCTTTCAACAGAAAAAGATATTTGTCCAATGAACAGTAAAGTGTGGACAATATTTCTGGAGTTATATGTACTCAGTAAGTAGCTACATGGTTGCAATAGTTTGCCTTGACAAATTTACAATGTGAAACTCATGAATTATGCATATTACTGGTGCCAGTACCCTTAAAAAGTGCTTAAAATTATGAATTTTATGTCTCTATTAAAATGTCTGTCTCATGGAGATTTTCATAATATGGTTAAATCTAAAGAGTGTTTCAAGAGATTAGATTTACTGGATTAAGCAACTGCACCAAAGTCAGTGAAAATATAAACAATGCAAGTATTTTTTTGAAGGTCATGAGATTTACACCTGCTTTTTCCAGGGCTTAGTTTAGGCCTCAGTGCACAAAACAGTCGAAGGGCAATTCATATTTACTCAAACACTCAAGCTCTTTGGAACTTTAGTGTCTTAGATACACTAATCCAAACCAGTGACAGTTATCCTGATCCCTAACAAGAATATGAATCATGACTATTCTGAATAATGACCCAAAGACATTTTTTTACCATAGCATTTGTATCCAGTCAAGACAAGGCTAAAGACTTCTGAACTGTCTGTGGACAGTTTATAGATTGGATGCAGTGTTCTTAAAGGTTTTCCTAGATTTCCCCTTTGCTGGGGTTCTAGAATATAAATGTAGTTTTTTGTTTCCTACATATAGAAGGACATACAATGTTGGAAAAAAAGAATCAAATAATTTAGACCATATCAGCTTAGTTTTCTGTCAAGAAGATAATGCTGTTCCATTGGTCTTTGGCCTTCTTGTCCAAAGAAATATAGAAGTTACAGCACATACTCCATCAGTGCTTATTTATCTAGGAGTCAAAAACATCAGACTTTTCAGAGTGTCAGTCCAGATAAACACACTGCATTTCAGGCACTTGCTTCATAAGACAGAATAATATACTAAAACACTGAAAAAAAAATAGATCCATTCAGCTACCAGTGTAGCAGGGGAGAGGGAAGAAATTCATGMGTCTTCCCCTTTACATTCATTCCAAAAGAGCAAGGGCACTTTTTCTGTCAACAGAGGCTGGACTATCTTTACCAAAAAGAAAGAAGTAAAGAATAGGAAAATGCTTCAGATTCACTCACATTTTAAAACAGAGTTACTTCTGAGCTTTGCTGTTTCCAATGCTCCAGATGTGTGAATGATTTACTCTGCTGCTTTGTTCAGGTAGGAGCAGTAAGATCATGGCTGAGGACATCTGCTCTGTCGTAAATAAAGCATAACAGAGCACAGTGGAGTCTTTGATGTTTTGAATCCAAGAAGAGCAGGGCAGTTTGAGGGGCTGAAGGGCTGCCTCGTTCGCGGTGGCTGTCGGAGCCTCAGCATCCCTGCCATGGAGCAAGCGCCATCCTGCCAGCAGGCCCTGGCAGCTGCTCACACAAAAGCTCTGCCCTGGGAACAGCACAGATACCAATTGCCTCATGCTCTCAACAACTTAATCGTTAAGTCTTGATTTGTGCCGTGTGTAAAAGTCTACACGCTTCTTGTCTTTATTAGTGGATAAGATATCTTCTGGGCAAACTCATAATCAGTGCTCAGAACACCCCAGGAACCCACTTTTGGGGCAGAGATGGGAAAAGTTATTTAAGTGCTGCTCTGATTTCTGGTCTGGAGAGAAGCTGGGTCTTTTCTGGCTGCTTTGGAACTAGCAAAGAGGGAACCAGCCTGAAATCGCACCAGCAGGGATCCAGTCCCCTGGGGACTGTTCTGCTGACAGATCTCTTTCAAAATATTGTAGATTCTGGCTGTGTCCCATCACTTTCCAAAAGCTAAAAAGAGCAGATGTCCAAGAAGCGGCTAAGCAAGACGATGACTCTCCTATACCACAGGATCACCAGATGTCCTGTGTAGGCACTTTAAACATTGCTTCTCGGTGCCGGGCCAGAGTAAAGAGCTGAGGCTCTGACATGGCTTTGGAAATGATTTGCCTCACAAGCAGAGCCTGTGGTTTTTCTCTTCTCTAAAAACAGAGGCCTATTTGAAAAGGAAGCCTTTAAAATCTGAGGGCAGAGATGAGTGTGCAGCTTCCCTTTATTTCAGTAATTTCTAGGGCTGGTCCTTCTGCAAAGCCAAAAAAGTTGGACCTTAAACTGGAAGGATCTAGTTTTCTTTGCTGTATCACCCCCCAAGTCATGAATTTTAGCTGAAATTATAAAGACTGTGGAGGAAGGAAGACAGCAATATCTCCAAGGAAAACAGTATTGGAAAAAGAAAAGAAAGTGGGAAAGAGCTGTCCTCAAAGGGATTGCAAAACAAAGGGAAAAAGAATTGAAAAGGAGATCGTATGAAGTTATTCTTTGGTTTTTTTTGGGGTGTGTGTGTGTGTGTGTGTGTGTGTGGGTGGGTGCGGGTGTGTGTGTGTAACAGTGAGAAATGGAAGAGGACCTTAGTTCATTCAACAGATACCAAGCCAAAAGGGAAAAAAAAAAATAGTTAAGAAGCTTTATCCAAACCTGGTCTTCCCAGCACAGTCAGGTATATGGCTGCAGGCCGCCTTCTGAAGCTCCTCTGAACTGACCGGGCAGTCTGGGCCTTTAGATACCAACACATACGATGAGAACATCAACCAGGCATTTTTCTTTCCAAAACTATCCCATCATGTCCATCTTCCCCACATGTCAAAAATTATGCTTAAACTATTGAAAGAAAGCAACTCTTGAAAATAATGAAATCCATGGAACTATGACTGATAAGACAAAAATGCAGCATTAGGTCTGACTGTCCACAATTAAGTTTTCAAAAGCCTGACTGCTGACTGAAAATATTACCCGCACATCTTTTCCCAGTTTAGTTTGGAGTGGATTTGATAATTAGGGGTGATATTCCTTTGTCAAAACAAGTCTTTTGTTAAGTATTTAACAGACGCTCTAGGGATTCTGGCAAAGCGCTAATTTTTTCTTGCAGTTTATCTGGAGGAGAAACCTACGTTTTATCATCTGCTGTAAAGTGAAATGAGAAAACAATATAGAGTCAACTTTTGCTTTTGGTTTCCCAAGTCAATAAAATAGTACATCTGTACATGAGAAAGAATCTAAATAAAGACAATATTTGAAAATTCAGATCATGTTAGTTTAAAAAAAAAAAAAGATAATATATGCCAGTACTATTTCTATTTGTGTACAGAATCTTGCAACATTTACATACATTTATATGCACAAGATTTATATACAAGTCGTACAACAAAGTTCAAAGACACATGGGACTTTATTCCATGCTGACTGCTGACGTAGGAAGTAGCTGGAGGCTAAAGCGTCCCAGGTTCCCCAGGAGGCCCACCATACCTCAGCCTGTAAAGCAGACTGTGCACACACACACAATCCACCCAGACTGGAGTGAAACGCTGTTCCTGGTCAGCAGGAGCACAGCCAGCATGGCTCGTGGCACTACACCCAGAAAGGTGATTTGTTGTTGTTGTTTTTAGGGTATTTTTTGTTTGCTTTACAGTGTCCATTCCATGAGAAATGCTTAAAAAAAAAAAAAAAAAAAAAAAAAAAAAAAGAAAAAGCTCATGCTTTAGAGAATAACAAGGTCCAAATTTAGAAAATAGATAATTCATGCAAGCAGGAAGTTTTGTCTGGTTTAGCCCAAGACAATCTATGACATCAATGGGATAATTGGATCTTCACCTATGCTTTGAAATATTGCTCTGATACACAAGGTCACCATATGGTTAGTAGGTTGGTAATGAAAATACATGTTCTTTTTTTCTTTAATTTAAGATGTCTGGCATATTCTTGGTGCAGTAACAGGGTAACATGTATAAAATTGCCATGATTAAGGAATTCCTGTGATTAAGGAATGTCTTCTGCTCTCTGGCTGGATGGGAATCCACATGAAAGAATAACCTTCAAGAAATGAAAATCTCTCTTTTCTTTTACATTACTTGATCCACCCAAGAAGAAAAAGTCTTAAATAGTTGTCACTTTGAAATTTTCCAGTGTCTTAATTAAGCTCTCAAGTCTGAAAAAAAWTCATCATACCTTCCTTTTCAAATAAAGGTGATCTTAACTTGCAAAGCACCTTCCCTAGGTTGTTAATACGGCCCTGACCCAAAGTTGCATTAAGTAGTGACATAAGACTGAGCCTGCTCCAGAGCCTTTTGAAGCTGGTGAAAGATTTTTATGATCATCAATGGGCTTTGACTCAGACTCATAATTCTAAATACAGGCTCATTTATATTTGTCTTTTTGCTCTATTAATTTCTCCATAACTAGTATTTTCTGGAATCAGAAGACACAGAAATAAGAAGACACAGAAATAAGAAGACACAGAAATAAGAAAATAATAAGTAATAAGAATTTTGTTTAAGACTACATATAATAATTAGAAAAATGAGGAAGAGGAAAACAAAAGCTCAAAAACAGTTGCAGAGGAAACTAAGACTAAGACAAAACAGTTGTGAGAAGAATGAACTGAAACAGTAGCATAAAGAAAAATAGGTCAAAATTCAGAGCCTTATTTCTTGGCTGGAACGTTATTGAAGTCTGCAGCCTTACACTAGATTTTCATTGGATTAAACACTGGGCAAAATCTGACTAAGATGGACACTGACACACAGAAATATTAGCCTAGATTTAACCCGTGTCTTTTGAAAGGATTTCAAAAGCAAGCCCTCTGATATGGTTATACTACTCTTTATTCAGGAAAAAGACCAGAGCTGGGGTCACAGTAACCAGTGAGCAGAATTTAGTGGGGAACACTTAGTGGACCACTATTCCTAGAGCTTTGCTTTCTTAAAGAAAGTTCTGTTTTAAGAATAATACTGGAGAGGACCAAAGTCTCAAGAAAATTTGCCATTAGCCAATCTTGTTTTAGTGTTCTTTGGTGAGACTTTAAAGAGGAGATCTGCAGTCCACTTTTTGAGAACAATAGTCCTGTCCAGAGTTATAAATTGATTTATCAAGTCAAAGCTTATTGTTGGACTGCCCTTACATTATGATGTCCCATGTTGGTGTAGGGAAAAGACTGAAACAGGTTTGGCATATAAGAATTAAGAAAGCCCAAGTGACTAGAAGAAAACATTCCATAGATAGGTGCACAATGACTACAGAGGGAAAGGCCTTGGCACACAAGATAATATTTGAGAGTAATTAACAGTTTGTTTAATAAAACCGCAGCCAGACTTCTTTAATCCAAACACCTTTGTAGACTATATTTATATGCAGAGCTGTAGGCAATTACTAAATATATTATTCCATAATGCAAAACAAAACTCATTTATGAAATAATATAYGAGTTAATACTTGAAAACAAAGAATATACACTTCTATATAGCATAAAAATAACTGTATGCCAGACACTTTTGACAAAATCTCCTAGACATTTAAAAAGCATAATAAATATGTGTTTTATATCTGAGTGCCAAACCCTAAGAAAAATGCTCTCGTTAAAAGTTCAGTCCCTTTTTTAACTAAATTACCAGGTATTTATAAAATATTATGCTCTTGTGAAACAACAGTAAACAGGAGAGATATAAAAAGCATTTCCAAACTACTGAATGCTTAAAYAGAAGACAATAGAAAAGGAAACAAAGATGATCTGGAGGTGAGGATGTCTTACAATCTTTACTAGAACATACTAGTTCTATTCTGGATTGTAAAATAACCACCTGAGCTCAGACTGCATTAAATGCAAATCAGAATATCTGTTCTGATGGTTTGGTTAAACCTGAACAATGAYTGTGATTATGTTCTTATCTGTAAAATGTAGAAACTTCATAAAGAAGGCTAATGCAGCAGGGAAATATTTGTTGCTAGATTGCTAAGAAAGTCAGAAGTTGGATCAAGTCTATACCCACTCCCTTACGCTTCCTTAAAATGGTATGAACACATTCCTGGATGGTTAAATCAAACTGTTAATATTGTAGATAAGTCAAAACTTATAAACATACCTGCTTCTATTTATCATTTGAGAGAAAAGATGATATATTCATCATTCATCCACACAGAATGATAATKAAGTCCTTTGCATCACATTAACAAGTCACTATTAAAAACATTTTATTCAGACTGAATTTTTAAATCAGAGAGCTAGTGTACTATAAATCCCAAAGTTGCTAGAGAACAGTAGAAATATGCAATTACAGGTCAGTCAGCTTGGCATCAGTCCCAAGCAAAGCAGTGGAAAAGCTGATAAGGAATTCAATTAGCAGAAAATTAAAGGATGGCAGTAGAGTAGATGCCAGTCAACATGCCTTTATGGGAAAAGAAGTCTTGCCAAGCAATTGCTAGAGGTAATTGCACAGAYGGAAGAATTTTGCAAGGCATTTCACTTAGTACCTCACTATTACCCGATTAAAGCATTAGCACCGAATAAAGCGGTTTACGGGAAGAGGGGAGAATGATGGGAATCTCTCCCTTACATTGCACATGCAATTTGCTGTCTGATAGTAATCTTGCCACCTTTATGGATCAGGCTAAATGTCAGGTGAGGCAAGCAGGAAATAACAGTGCTGGAGATAAGCTATTGCCTGGGCACCACAGCGAGAAAACAGGCAGCAGCACTGATCTGTTCAGAAACAGTGGAGAAACGAGTGATCAAGAATCTCTATCTACCTGTTACCTATAATGGTGACAAGTCAGTTTTATCAGTAGGGCCAGATATCAAAGGAACTCTAAAGTGCTAAACCCAAACCGCTCCTCTCCACTGTTGGACAAAGACAACAGCAAGAAGAGTGGTAGTGGCCCAGATATAGAGCAGAACGCACAGACAGGCATTCAGGTAGGGACCAGAGGGACAAGCTGCTTTGAGGCTCTCAAAGACAGTTTAAGRACTGTCCAATTGTTCATAATATGCAGGTGCCATCCACAAATTGTCACTGAAATGGGATTGAATCTGGGTTTTTGAATAACCAGCTATTGCAACACTTTTACTTGTAATCTTCAGATAGATAGCGTCAAATTCACCACTGATTAATTTTGCAGATGAAATCAAGATTAGTAGACAAGAAGCTCCTTTTCAGCTCTGCAGAGGGTATATAACTTCCTAAGATAACACCTTATTAATATACTCAAAATTAGGCCATATTAAAAACCTTGTTCTGCCCTTCTGAATCCTAAAATTTTCCTGTCTCCTCGGGAGCTTCCACAGCCATTTCAAGACTTTAAGCTTCAGGGATGAAAGTGCCTGAAGTCAGTGGCAAAACCTCCTCATACRAGGTTTGAGAAGAAACTAAACAAGGAAAATTCAGCAAAGCTTGCCTTCAAGGAGAACATATATTACACTTAAAATTTGGATGGAGATCAGAGTATCCTAACATTTGAAGTTCAGTCTGGAGAAATGGACAGGTTCAACTCTACTACAGACATAATATTTGGGGGATCTGAAGCAAAAATATATAGACTGATTCCTTAAACTTACAACATAAAATCTGAAACTCATAGTGCATTCTAAGTCCTACTGAAYAATTAAGTCTAGCCCCCAAAGATTTTCTGCACATAGATCACAACACAGATGCTTTCATGTCTCAGGTCTCTTGAGAATACTGTATGTTTTGTCTGCTTTCTTTCTTAATGCTTTGCAAACTTTTGAAACTTGGCTGTGTTGCTACTTTGCTTGTGGGTTCAAGAAAAGACAAGAATCCATAAACCTTTGATCCACATGCTGCAAATGTATTAGGAAAAATAAAAGAAAACACAATGTTGTCAACAGGAAGATATAAGGGTTGGTTTGTATGAGTGAGGAAAATTAGTTCCAAGAAACATGATATGGGAATTGTTTTTTGCTGGAAAATATCTTTGTAACAACATTTTCTTATGCAAAGTATTTTAGAGAACATTTCATATTAGATTAAATCACWAAGATACTTGTTCCTGATCTCACCACAGAATGAAAAGACTGTGGAGTTTCACTGTTAACTTCAGGAAAGTAAATAAGAAAAATGGAATTAATGCTGTTACTAGCCATAAAGTTGGGCTTCTGCTCCAAGCAAGTTGCCTTGGCTCCCTCTATAGTCAAGGAAAGAGGCAGGCACTTTGGAGGGCAGCTGGTCTCACTAAYGCCGGGCACCTGCCTTAGGGTGGAGTGGTGCCTGTCCGCCTCCGCTGACTGCGATGGCAACATCAGGGACCAGATGAGAGCAAAGTTCATAGGGAAAATCGAGCATTTGAAGACTSATTCTATGCAACAGTATTTCCCCTACCAATTTCTCAGTCTGAGTAGCGTATTACCTTCTCATGGTCACTGTTTCTTTGCTTGATTTGGGCAGTCTTACTAACTTGGTAAGAGGAGCATATTCAGCTGAGTCAYGGCTGCTGAGGGGCCACCATCTAGCATGATATTAATGAAAGTTATCATTAAGAAATAAATGACAGTGACAGTCAACATCTCCCCTTCCCTTGATCCTTTTCTTAAGGAGGAAACTGGACCATAAAGCTTATAAAATATCTTGATAACAAGAGCAAAATCATTTTACATGATATTTTCATAAGCTGATCTCTTAACTAAATTCTTCAGATCTGCAAACATATTTCCTCCTAGTTTTGGTGTTGATATTCTAAAGATATTTAGAAAACAGCTTTTCCAACTCAATGGCTGTTCTCTAAACAAAAATTAAACACTGGAAAGCAAAATAGTGAGCTGAAACAGTAGTATTTACCTTAGATTGAAAGATCCAAAACATTGTGGCTTTAAGTCCTGAAGTCTTCTATTCTTGTTCTCTTCAATTTGAATATAATCTGTAACGATATAAATGGACATATTCAGTAATACTGTATAAAAATCAATTAAGATTTATTAAAATGACTAAACTTATGAAATAAGTCATTTCTTACTAAAAAWTGAACTGAATGTGTTCTCTTCAAWTGAAATATTTGTTTATATATTTCTKCAAAATATTTTAATCTGAAAAACTTTTTTTTTTGATTGAAAGGGCCTTCTTRGGCTGAAGRGTTGGAGAAGTTTATCCACATTGCTACCCTGGGATAAAGAGAGATTTAAGCCATTGCAATGCTAAGTGTTGTTTGGAAACGGTGTGCTATTTRCAGTAGCCACAATCTATCTGTTATGGAGAGATAAAAGTGAATTACATTTGTGTATATGTCTSAGATAAATATGTATTTAAATATCAGGTATTGTACGTGCCTGTGCAGCAGTACAGAGGTGCCTGAGGGTCACACAGCAACTCGGCACGGCCGCCCCTTGCTTCACCAAGTTCGGGATCACGTGCAGAGAACATAAGTGGCCAGTGCTGCTATTTGGCTAATGGACTCATTTGAAATTTCAGTCTTTGAGAAAGACCAGCAGCTAAGCAGCATGCCCAGAAATATTGGTAGGAAATGAAACTTCTTGCAAAACAGAAAAAAAAACAAAGTGCATGTGTTATGTATTTCATATGATGATAATAAGGTATTGGGGATATTTTCTCGTCTCCAACTAGTCCATACAGGTGAACGAGCAAGTGAAGGCTTTCCCAAGTGATCCTGTTTGTTTTTAATTAATTTAGATATATTTTAAAAGGACTTTAAATTGTAAACACCAAATCCACATCTTTCTTTAATCATAGATCTTATAAAAAAACCTGTTACCTGTAATCTCCAAAAAGGAGAGTTTAAAAAAAAATCCCATTTGAGAAAAAAAAATGTTAAATGCAAAACATGTAAATCACAGATATGGTCTTAATGCCAACAAACTGACAAAAGCCAGGAAATTTAAATGCAAATTTGCATTTGTTGTCCAAAAAAAAAAGAAACCAAAAAAAAGAGAGAATCATTGTTTTTTTTTYCCCCAAATACTGCATTAATCTAAAGGCCCAATTGCAAAGTAGGGGAGGAGTATACTTTTAGAGTGGTAGCACCTACCATTCATGCTCAACTTCTACCTTTATAATCRTTTTTAATAAAAAAGTGTAAAAATACCTATAATTCTAGCTGCTTATTTTGCAATTTGCATATTTTTCTTATGCCTTTCAACTGTGGAATTTATTCTGCTTTTTTTTTTTTTTAAATAATAATAGGTTTCTATTCAWGGGCAGATTAAATAAAAGAAATTGTGTGGGATCTGAGCTCTCATTATAAAAATAATGTTTCTACCCTCTGGCTGTAAAGATAACTTTCCAAATATAAATTGCTTCAGTAATTAGTTTCCCTGAATATATTATATATTATTGCATAAATTTGTAGGGAGTATTTATTGTCTGAAATGTATATAGATTCCTAGGGTAAATAGAAGGGGTTAGTCCAGCTTCTTAAAATAAAAGCATTTTTTCACAGCTATAAACCTTTTTCACTCTTATACAATTTTAAAGTTTTGTATAGTGCTCCGTGCCATCTTTAAATTAAAGAAAATTATGCATAAATTGCATATTTCCTTGTACTATTGTGGCTTGGATCATCAGAGTAGTCATATCTGGACAAGCACAATAATATTGAATGTCCTTTATATGCCTTAAAACCTGAATACATTTTGGCTTCATTTTTCCTTTCACAGTTTACAGTTCATCGGAGGCCCCAAAACTCAAAGCGAAAAATAAACCTCCCTTCACTATACTCTGATTAATTATGAAATAACTAGTTATCAAGTGCATACTCGCCAAACACAAAAGGCGATTTTCCCCTTTTACTTTGGCCGTTGCTGCACTGGAATTTTCCCCTTTTACTTTGGCCGTTGCTCCACTGGTTTGGGTACAATGCATCTTCCAAACCCAGCTGGCAGCAGCCCCGGGCCGCCCTGCACCGAGCTCCCCTTCCCACTGCCCCGCACAGACCCAGGGAGCAGCTTTTTCCCCACCTTTCAGGATGGAAAGCAGAATCATACCGAGGACCCTTCTTTAGCTTTTTTGTGTCAAACTCTGACCCCATAGAAATCCATGGTAACTCTTCCATTGTCTTGTATCGGGCCTGGATTTCATCTTCTGCAGCCATGAATATCCTACAGCAAATATATTTGCCCATGGAGACAGAAAAGAAAGATAAGCCCCAGTGCRGAAAAACACAATGCAAATATTCCTAGTACACACAGTAAATGGAATCATGATAATAAATCCTTCAGCATATATTAAAATTATGCATTTGTTTCATTACAAGTAGTGCCATCATATCCTGATATACACAGCTAATGTGTTTCTAAACATTTTTTAATATTGCATTATGGCATCACCTATGGCAGCTCTTCTCYGGGATTCTGTGCAGAACTCAAGTGTTTACACTAACAGCAGAATATAAGAAAGCATCTCATGTAAATACTCCCATCTCTGAGAGGCTACAAGTGAAATGTAATGCTAACTTGATTTAGTAATTTGTTCTCTCTCCCCAGAAGCTCGCAATTACGGCTTTTGAAAGATTTTTTTTCTTTTTCCATCATGCTTGGACTAAATTGAAAGTTGAGTTGTCGAGCAAAGGCCGGGTGGAAAACACACCAGACCTCTGCTAGGCCGCCTGCCACCAGCCAGAACATACAGTGCCGGGAGATTTATTTCTGAAAACCAAATGCTCATTATCTTTTTTTTTCTTTTCTTCTCCAGAAGATGAAAACAAAATAAGTCTTCTTGAAGTTCAATAATAATCTGTGAAATGTGAGCTGAAAATAATACATGTCTCTGTCTAGAAGAGAGGGCCTTGTAGCTGTATGGCTGTGTGTAGGCAAAACAAATAGCAAGTGTAAGTGTGTACGAGTGTACAGAATAGTGCAGAAATAGTTGATAACGAGTGKCTTCCTGTCCTGATCTGCAGATTTACTTTCTTCCATGAAAGGAAATGGAAATAATTGATCTGACTTCCACGAGCACATAGAAGAGATTGTCGGAAATTTGTTTTCTGCAGGACTGCTTAGCTATATGGTGATGTAGCAAGCTGTAAAGATCACCCACAAATTCTGCAATGATCACAAGTATGTGGCAGGCACACCCAGGGGACTGATGCATTCCATCATTCACAAAGTATGGATTTCTTTTCTCTTTCTCCCTTCTCTTTTAAGGATACACGATGTCCCTCCAGGTTCTGCAGTCTGGATTTGATTAAATAATTATAAACTTTGAGCAGCAGATCTATCATTTACGTTCTTGAACATGCCAACATGTGCCTTTTGTGGGGATGCCAACCAATACCAAAGCTCCCCTCATTATTGTCATTGAAAATACAGTGGTTCAATGTTTGTGCTATTTCCTGGATTTTGGCGATATAATGTTGCCCAGCAATTTGCTGTCAGTGCCAACAACACTAAAGAACTTCATAATAAATCCTTTCTATATTTACTCAGTCCACCACTGTGTCACTGAAATTAGCATTTTACGATCTTATGCTCCAAAGCACCTATTTTCTCTCTTTTAGCTCTGTGCTATTATGAATCCTGACAGAAWATCCATCAAAGCATGGTTTGCTTCAGCGTTTTTGTGTAACAATCGCTGTCAGTTGTGTTTGTTTTCTGAAAGGATGTGGCGCTTGTAACTTCATGGTAGATGCTAGTAAAGATAAGCCAAACCAACAAACAAGGAAGAGTGTTTTATTTAGAGATGSTACAAAGAGATTGGCTTAAAATGTCAGCTGCCACCACTTCATGCAAGCTCAAGTACAGAAGACAACTTATAAAAAGAGAGAAGTATTGCAAAGTTATGGGGCCATGTTCTGCCTCAAGGCTTGAACAGGCCAACTTCACTAGTTTGAGTGACAGTGAGAGTGAAGAGAGAGCTGGCTCATCACCTCGTGAAGAGACCATACCAATGAAAGCAAACAGCACGGGGCCTTCAGCACCCTACCATCTCTAGGGATATTTCGGAAGAGTCCTCATGGAAGCCATGGGATCACCAGCCTCAAATATTGTTGTTCTCACCAGCCTCAGATATTGTTGTTCCTGGGCAACTAGCTCTTGGTTTAAAGTGATGCAGGAGAAAATATTGCAGTGCTTTGGACATCCAAATTGTCCAGGGGGCCCTCCCGCAAACCTTGGCTCTGAGGTCCTAGCCTAGTGGCCTGTATGTGACAAAGCACCATTCATGTGACAAAGCACCATTCAGTTGCGGCCTTGAAGTTGAACAGCCAGCACATCAACACATGCTGGCTGTTCTTGCTAGAGGGAGGGATAGGTGCTGTCCAAGTAGGAGAGCAGCTGGTACAAAGAGAGAGGAAAAAAAAAAAAAAAAAAAAAAAAAAAAAAAAAGGCAATATGAGAAGCAGCAGCAAGGATATTCTTGGAAAAGGAAGAACAGATTTGGCAGGAGGAAGGGAGCAAAGAGGGAGGTAATTTTTGGTTCTGCCACAAGGAGAGCAAAAAAACATGCTTTCTGGATGAAGAGAATGGCTGGAGGTCTGCAAAGAGACTCGTATTGATTTTGTTTGCTAATATAAACAGCGGTCAGATCCCCCCCTCCCCCCAAAAGCAGGAAGATCATTGATGCTATCTTCTCATAATTCCCCAAAAAGCCTAACAGCTCTTGTGGGAAAAGCAGCGGGATGCAGGCACGCTTATGCTGGGCTAGGAGCACTCACGGCTCTCACCTACCCCGGGGGGAAGTCTTGGGGCAGCAGCAGTTTAACCCGGAGCTGCRGGTGGGACTTCTGCAGCCCCGGTCGCACCAGCCGGGCTCACATCACGCTCAGGTGCCTCGGCCCGGCCCCGTTTCAGGGAGAAGCACTTCCGAGGCTCCTCRCAACACTTTTGTTAATCGCTGAGCCTTGGGAGAGCTATGTGCAAGGAAAAGCGGTTCTGAAACCGTGCACATCACGAGAGCCACCAAGTTCGAGACGGAAACAAGATCAGTGTGTGACGCCAGCTCAGCAGCTCGTTGTGGCTGCAGATCCGCTTCCCTGTCCTTTCTCTCCACACCAGAAACACCGAATTTTGCAGGCAGGATAGCAGCCACCAGAGGACACTCTTATTTCTCCAGGAAAACAGTGCTTTGAGAAACACAAAAATGCCAACAGGCATCTCACCCCAGAGGCTTRCAAAGCTGAAAAGTCGGCCTGAGCTTCAGCTCAGACCACAACCAAGCTGTTTCGTAAACAATGTCCAGAATATAGCCTATGCTTTGCTTCTCGTGAGACAGGCTCCAAAGCAAGATTTTCTAACATTGATTTATGCTTGGAATAAGCCACCTGTTTAAACTGCTTGCTTAAACATGATAATGAGGCTAGGCCCACCTAATTACAGAGAAGATGTTTCAGCTGATGGAACTGCTAGGGCAATAACCGAGCTCTTTCTCCCTTCGAGGCTATGTCATATCTCTGCAGTAGCAATATTTTTTGTAATTCAGGTCTAAGCCTCCACTGGTGATAGAAGGGTGTGGAAGACATTAATATAGATAAACACAGAACAAAAGTGTTCACGCAATGGTGCCTGCATAGTTGGCTGGCTGCCRAGCTAGATATATAATCAGCAAATACCAAGTGTCACACGCAAACTGGGTAGGTGAAAACACAAGACCAGTTTCAGCCCCATGCTAATTTATTCTTCAACTTTGGCCTCTTCTCACTGAAGATTCAAACTCTCCAATTCTGAGCTCAGCATATAAAATAGTAAAATAATAATAATAATTCTGCAGTAAAGTTCTATAAGGTAACCCAAACACAACCAGACTGTCCCATACCAGGGTATTAGAATTGTTGTTCAAACACTTTCCTGATGCAAATCTACCAAGTTCAATGTGTCACTGCAAGACTTTACATGGAAGAGCATTTCCATTATCATTATAAAACTTATCATTCTCTAGAATAAAGAACTCTCTTATCCCAGACATGCTATCTGGACCATGTAGTGCCTATAGAAAGACACAYGTTGCTCCTTCTTATTGGCACTGCTACAAAAGCAACATAAAAGCATAGGGTGCTGATTACAGCTTACCTGGATAAACAGTTTCTAGTAAAAAGACCAACTCTATTGGCTAAGCAGTGAGGCTACACATTTTATGAGTTTAAACAGTAAGCAGAGACTGAGTCCTAATTATGTAGACTTGTGGTATGACCAGAAACCACCTCCTTTTCTGCTTCTGATTTTCCTCAGTAGTAAGGAAAACTGAGCTACAAGMACAATATTTCACCAACCATCTCTTCTAAAAGTATTCTAATAAAAACATCCTAAACTGGCATTCAGCTACTTCCTTTTATATGCTCTTTTTATTCTGACTTTTAAGATGGTGGCTTAAATTAGTGGTTTTAAGCTTAAAGAGCACAAAGTACAATAAAAGTTATTACTGAAAACAACAACAACAAAAAAGTTTACTTAAATGTCAATGTAATTTACGATTAAATTACCAGCTCAATTAATTACTGGATTTATAGTAGTCCCTACTTTTCGGGACTACTAATTTATCTTACAAAAGACTCACAAGGGAGGTACAGGGGAAAAAAAAGTCTGAATACGAACAATTGAATAAAAGAAAAATACTTGGGCTACTCCTCAGAGTTTCTACAATAGTAGTGGATATGGCAGATACCAACACTGGTTTAATTTATTTTGTCTGCCTCCATCTGTGCACACTGTGCTGTTGGCTTGTTGCAATGCTTGATTTGTTATTTTATACCACTCTGTATGAAGGTCACTTACTCTACTTATGTTTTCACTTATGGGACCTCACTCATTTCACAAACCACTACTGCAAGGATGATAGAAAAGTCTGCTGAAAGATATGAAATCCCTGTGATACAAAGGTGGCAGTGATTATTCTCACACTGCGACTATTGGGAGGAAATTTCCCTGGTTTCATTTTGAACACAGTGCTCCTGATTTAACATTCTTGGCATATTAGCAGTGCTGAGCAGATACAGGTTGCAGCCCACCAACTGGCCTTCGTTAACAGCACACAGCTATAATTTTTAGTTGTGGAATTTTTTTTTCCCCCGTTACTTTGGGCACTACTCAAACATTCCTACATACTTCTACACCCAGCAAAGTACTTTAAAGATAATTAATATCCTGTAGATAAAGCTACCACACTGCCCAGTGATTTGTTTTTGTTTTGTTTCAGACAGAGCGTGACAAAAATCAGGAAGCTAGATCCTTATAAAGCCACACAGATTTGTTAATAAGGGAGGTCATGCTGGTTTACAGTTACCAAGGACCTGTTAAGAGGCATCAGGATCTCTAATAGCATCTTTTTATACGTTATGCCCAGTGCTTCAGCTAAAGATGAGCCAAGTTATACCTTGGATATTGCTACTCTCCTTTTTCCTCTCTCTTTATTTTAGCCTGCTATAATAAAGCAATACTTAAGACTTCCAGCAACACCACTCTTTCCCAAGGACCCCCTGCACAGGGGCTGCCCATSTCACCTGCAAAGCTCTTCAACCAAGGAGGAGAGCAGCACTTGCACTACTGAGCAGCCTGCAGTTTGCATTAAGTAGTGGGTGGTAGATAAGGCTCATTTCCAACATCCAAGTCACCTGAGGGACTGGTACTGTGGAGGACAACAGTGAGGATTAAGAACATATGGCCTCTTGTGGGTTTCATTTTATTTTATTTTATTTTGTCTTGTTTTGTTTTATTCATATAGTTAGGACATAATTACTCATTAGGTATTTTTTTTTCTGCAAAGCAAACTACAAAATCTGTTCCTTTACACAAACAATTACAGGTAGTGGACCTCATACTTTCCTCCTGCTTCCCAGTGTCACAGAACTGACAAATCACTCCATCATAAGGAAAAATGATCCTGTCTCTCTATGTTTAAGCTGTAGTGTAAATAGCATCAAAATGAAACACCACCGCCAAGAAATATTATCTTTTTAGTGTTTGTTCAGTTCATTTGGGGCTTCTGGGAATTTCATRCTTCTTGCTCCATTCTGAGCTACAAAAACCTCAAAAGCCATGTTTTCACCATATATCCCTTGCCTAATACAGTGCAATCCTGATCTAGGCTCTACTCACCAAGCTCAGTTATGTCACCCAGACACAGCTGGGCAGAAAAGTGTTCCCTTCCTGTAGGYTGAGATTTGCCTGTGTTGTGGTGCTTTTGCCTCTATCCTAGTGCTAATTGCACGAGGATTTTTTGCCCTGGAATGTTTTCCGCTTCTGGTATCCCTAAGTTCATTTGGTCCTACTGGTCATGGTACAACTTCCTGCTTTTATTCTCTAGATGTCTTCATCCAGATGCTTGACTTCTAGAAAGGGTCTAAGAAGTGAATCAGGCAACTACTATTGTAAAAACTGAGTCATCCTCTTAGAAATGTCTGTCACTCCTTGTGCACTCACAGGCAGAAAATGAAGTATGGCTCTTTTCACTTTGATCCCTGTCCTTCCCCATATTAGTCATGTCAAACCTGAAAGTGGAGCAGAGATGCAGTTGTGCTGTGGACTTCACCCTTCTAGTTGTTTCCATGAGCACTGTGTGCTTCACTCATTACTACTATTAAAACAAAAAAGATACTATCCAAATAATCTAAAAAGGCCTTAAGTGCAAATGCAAAATTAAACAGGACTTCTACAGGAAAGATCTGCTTGACATTAGGAATTGTTTCTGCCATTTTCATCATTAAATAATTTTGCTACAAGTAAATTGCATGACACTGAATAGAATAAATAAAAACTCAACAAACTCTTTCARTCCTTGCAGCACTCTTCCCACAATGTTTTCTCTAAATCCATATACTTATTATTGAAGTACAGTGAAAATCTGGTTTGTGGGGTAGGTGCGGTCATTGCTGGTACAGGGCCAGGTCATACATATGGGATTCTGTCATGCTAGATATTTCCTTTTTCAGGTAAAGACAGAAAAAGTATGTGGAAAGAGTGAGTAATCAGCATTCTGCAGAAAAATCAAACCCATTTCTATCATTAAACTTTCTTTAAAAAAAAGTTATCAGAATAGCAGTAAGTGAAATAGATTACAAGGTATCAGTTATTAAAAATATCATGGCCAAGAACACATACATTCTCAGAGCCATTCWGAGATTAAATCATCCAGCAGTTACAATGCACAGTATCTGCAGTGGTTAGTGAAGTGAATACATGGGCTCTGTAGCAGTTTACTCATTTATGGGAAAGCATCTGGYTAAACTCTTTTAGCACATTGTGCCATACTTGCAAAATTCAAATTGCAATTCAGACTCATTTTGGATCCCCCAGAAGGAACCATCAGTGTTACCTGAGGGTCGTCTGCCTTGAGTAGCTTTGGAGGACTCTCAAGGTCAGGTCCATGGGCAAGGAGGTGCAGGAGGAGGATGCAGCTAGGCATGTTACTGTGAAGAGCAAACCTGCCTACCCAGCCAACAGGACGCAGGGCACTCAGTCCTGCTCCATCCCACCTCCATCCTGGCAGAGCAGGAGCACGGAATGCAGCAGCGCTCCGGCCGGCCGGCACGCCAGCAGGCAGTGCTGAAGCACGTGCCCTCCACTAATTCGGGATGACAGGGGAGACGGTGCAGGTTATTATATCTAGCACACATTGGAGCTTTGTTTTGTCTAACTTTTGCTATATTCTGGGGCTCAGTGCTCTCTCCCCAAAGCCTAGGAGGAAACTCAGGGGGAGAAGAAATGGGAGCAAGATGGAACAAAACCACCACTATGCTCAGGCAGGCCAAAAGGAGAGACCAGGCCACATTTGGGACCGATTTAGAAAACTATTTGGCGGCATCTGTGGAAAAAATGGAAGATCAAATGACACCTCTTTCTAATCTAAATGATTTCTACACCTGAAATGTGAAGAACCCTAATCAGCAGCAGTTAAAACCCTTCTACTGTTGAGCTCATATTGTCTCTCTTCTACGTCTATGCCTGTGATTACATTCATCAGTACTTAATATTTGTCAGCTACTAAGGCCTCAAAATTTCTCAGTTTCTATACAAAATGTGTATAGAAAACACAAGTCTATAGATAATTAATTTTCTGTTTTCTCTACTTTYGAGACTCATTAGCAAGAGTTGATGGCATCATCCTCTCCCCCTATGCACTTGAAAAACAATTGAGTTAGAATAAGCATATCAGACTAGACACTGGAGTAAAGCATTCAGGAAGTTCTTTGGTAGGACTGAGGAGAAGAACATCAGTGAAAAAGGCAATTCCTTGAGATTACTCCTTGAAGACCATTTGTTCACCCATGTTGCAATGTCTTTATGTGAATGAATGTTCTCTGAGACAATTGTTCTGATCCCAAATGAAATAAAGGACCGAGACGCATTACTGTCCCAGTGCAGGGCAGTGCTTTGGCCAGCRCATTTTTATTAGAGCTGAGGGAGTTTAAGGAGAGCCCTATAATGCACATGTACCCCTCGTGAGTTTATGCGTGCTCTCACAGCTCTAATGAAAACATACGATGAAGGCAAATTAGGGCAGACGACTGCTTCTGTCAACACTGAGCAAACAGCATCTTTAAGGTTTATGTGTGACTTAGTATTCAAGAATGCAGACTTTGTTTTTCATTGATGGGGTCGTTAAAAAAATACTTTGATAATTCCGGAGGAAAAAAAATATATAGAAMTATGAAGAGATTAAAGCAAAGAAAGAACCTTGACATCAGACAGAAGCCTGTTTGATTAGGTCACCCTATAGACTAGAAATAATTAAAAATAAAGAAGATAGATGGAGGATGTCAGGTGCTTAAAACAACATCTCAGAGTCTACCAATGCTTGTGTTTGTGCAAGCCAAGACTGCAGGCTTTGCAGATGTTGAACATGTCTTTTGGCCAAGGAACTCAGGAGGACAAGGAGAGGGATTAGAATTTAGTGCAAGCAAAATGGAGATTATGCAGATCTGAGACAAATGGGGAAGTCTTAGCAAGCATTGAGGTAGCTTGAGTGATAGATAGCCCAGCTTGTCTTCTCATCCAGGAAGAATGTAACTTGCTCATCTAGTTTGGTTCCCTGTCTTTTGCTCCTCACCTGCTGCTTACTGCCCACTCTGAATTAATGAAGTGGATATTTGCCGTAAGGAACAACTTGTGGGAGTCCCAGGTGAACGGCCGCCTCCTGCCTCGTGACTAGAAGGCCTGTAGTTGAAATGCCAGGCGCCTGGCAGGTGGTGCAGGATCAAAAGGAAAACCTCCCACATTGCTTCTGGGGATTTCCTCACTAATATGCTGATACATACATTAGTTGACTGACTGACACTGCCTAAATATTTGTACTTTACTTCTATGTTTGGCCATAATTTTATAGCAACTTTGGTGGTTTATGACTTAACCCACTTTATGCTTGAGCTCCTTTGACTTTTGCATGCTTCCCATCTGCAACCCACTACTACAAGATCAGGAGAGCTGACATGAGTTTACCCCACCTCAGTTTTCTCCTCTATCTTGGTGAGAACAATTCTACAGTTGGTAACAGCTTATTAATGGCCTTGGACAGAAACTAAGGCAGGCTCTGCTCATGTATTTACCTTGTGCAATGTCGTATGTGAGCCCAGTAATGAGGAAGGAATTCCCAGTATCTGCACATCTGCTCAGAAGGTATTTGTATATTTGCTGAATTCCTGCTCAGCAGAGGAATCTGGAAATGGCACAGATAAGCTGCTGATCTCAACTGGTACTAGGTTCAGCTATAGCCCAAGCAGCGGTAAAAGGGAATATTTTGCAGGAAGAGGCCAAAAGAATAGCCCCAAGAACACAGGAGAAAGTAAACTAAAAATATCTGGCTTTTCTCTGTGGCAGTTCAGAATCCTAAGGCTTAACCAGGGAAGATAGGACAGCTAAAATGGGACAGGTGAATCTGAGAATCTTCCCTCATCTCCCATTATTTGCAGCAGATACACTTGTCCAAGTATATAAAGCAAAATAGGAAACTTACATTTTTTAAAGTCAATTTGATAGGATCATGCATGGTGTTTAACTGCAATGACAAATACATCTGGTTTAGGAATTCAATTATATCTAAGTTCTCCTCTAATAAAGCTAGAACAGCTGGCTGCCAGACCCTCACAATGCTTCAGCTTTGTCAGGAGCATCCAGCATTTTTTAAAACCATCTCTTGACCTCACAGAGGAGGTCAATGTTTCTCCTGGCAGCCCACTAGTTATTTTTTAAGTGTCTTGATTTTTTTCTGTGGCGTAATGCAATTTTACTCATTATCACTACAGATGTTAGACCAAGACTAGCAAGATTACAGCAGTAGCTGGAGCATATGGTTGAGCCATATGAATAATAATCATAAATCCTTTCTGACATTGGCCCATTATTATATCCTGATCATGTCCCCTTGGAATCTCTCATTTGGTGTAATGTTTAAGTCATTAAAAAGTATCTCTAGAGGACTAAATTTATAGAGAGCTCTATTGGAGAAATACAGTATTAGCAGTATGTTTTGCAAACATTAAACACATGAATATTATATACCAATATATCTACGTGTAATGTTAATAGAAACATACATGAGAAGCAATGATTGGCAATCACAAGAAGAAATGTTTCTGGTGAAACGGACATCTTAAAGTCACAGAAACTACTTAAAGAACAGTTACTAAAATACATATATATGCATATAATGAAAAATAAAGAGAGACAGTCTTTACAGTTTTAAATTTTAATATTTTTCTAGCTATTGCATTTCATTTTGGAGGAAAGGAGGGATGCAATAAGCTGGGGTACGTAAGATTCTTCTCATCTCTTTGAAGACCAACGCTGATTTTCTGCATCTATGATGACCTGACACAATATGCTGTCCCCATAGAACAAACAACAACAACAAAAGCAGAATTAGGGGAAACTAATAGCCACAGGAACATGACAAATCCTGCACACCTATCCCAGGGGTGGATTTTTGTGCGTGAGTCCATGCTCACAAGGGCAGAGTGGCTCATTCAAGAATCCTGTTGGCCTGTGGCCAGTGCTCCCTCAGAAGCCGCCACAGTGCTGGGTGAGAGCAGCCTTGRTGTGCAGAGGGAAAGTCTCTTCACTGAGGTGGTGCATCCTTGCCTCTCCCAACATCCACGTGTTTAAAAAAACAATGCAAATACGTGGACCAAACTGCATCAGCTAAGCTCTGCCTCCTTGCATCGTCTCCTGCGGCCCATGGGCCGGTTCCTCCACTCCTGTTTAGTTTCCACCCACGGGGGCTGTTTGTAGGAAACTGGCCATCAACTTACCTCCCTCTCGGGCAGTGGCCACCCCTTCTTTTAACCGAGCCTCCTGTGCTGAGCAAAGCAGAGGGCCTCCATTTGGGCCAAGTGCTCGCGCAGACTTGCTGGCTCCTTCCTCCGCGAGGGCTGGGGCCGCGGGCCTGGCTCGTGCCACCGGCGGGTGGCTGCCCCGGCAGCCTGGGCCTCCACGCGCTCGGGGTTCCCATGCAAACAAGCCTTCTCTTGCTCCAAGCACAACAGCGATAAACAGACTAAAAACAAATCTAAACACTGAAGTATCATAAAAGCTCCTCTCCGTGCCTGGCCAGCTGCTCAGGCCTTTCCTGGAAGACAAACCAACTTGCTACAGCTGTGATTGCTAAACCACTCAGGCAAAGACCTGAATGGTGGAAGCGATAGGACATTTTTGTGTTGGAAAAGAATAGCCCAGCTCTTCATTTCATGTTTTTTTTTCCTCCTTTTCCTTTCTTTCTTTTCTTTTTTTTTCTTTTCTTTTTTTTTTAATGGAGCACTCATTCCCAAGGGCCAGCATGCTCCATTTTAGCTACATGAGCATAAGTGAAATAGTTTTGTACTTGCCAATTAACAGGACTTTTGAAACTGCTTCCTATTTGAAGAAACAAAGCAGATTGCAATGCACAGAAGTTATCCAAGAGGATACTTTATACAGATGCACCAGAGATGACATCTCCCTTGTCATCAGTAAAAATGATAAAGAGCATATTGCTCAGTTATTCAGCAATTTCCAAAGAATCCTCTTTAATGCACAATAAGAAACAGATCTCATCGTCTTCTCATGGATGTCAGACTTAAACAAAAATGTAGCATGCACTTGCAACCATTGGTATGAAAAGGGACTTTCAAGTGAAGGTCTGTTAACTGAAACATATCAAAAGACTGTCTACTTGCCACAAACTGCAAAGTTATCCTCATTTTTCTTAGTGGCAATAAGTGGTTTTTATGTAGGTAATGGAATTTAAAACCAGAAAATCCATATTACAATTCAGAATGCCCTTGTCTTTTGATAAGATAATATGAACACCATATTAATGTGCTATAGAAAACCTAAAACCAAAATCAAAATGTTTCAGCATTTTGAAGCAAGTGACCAAAACTTTACTACTGCTTAATTACATGTGGACAAAAATCTAAAAACCAGTTCCAAACTCTCAGGTGTGCCCATGAAAAGAAGAAAATGAAGACAGACTAACACTAGAAATTAATTTTTTTTTTTTTAAAAAGGCACTAGAAGGAGATAAGCCTTATAAAAATGTCCATGTGTCTATAAAGCAATCATAGAATTCATGCTGGAAAAAGACATTGGGGAAAGGATGAGAAGGAAAGGCAAGAGTGGACATTGTGAGAAATGAGCCCTGGACTCTTCTAGGCTGTTGGAACCAAACATCCTGTAGCTTTAATCACGCGTACCACAAGAAAATGAATGGTTCAAAAATGAAGGTAAAAGCTTGAACTTCAAAAATACTTCAGCTATAAATGCAGAACAGGCAAATTCCATTTTTGTCATGAGGAAAATTGATTATCATACTAAAACAGGGAAATGTGTGTTTAGGGTTTAAAAAAAACAACAAATTTGCATCTAAAGTATATAGTGAAGTTTCCTTGGGTAAAAAAAACTCTATGACACAGATTAAAAAAGGAAGCAATTTCATCATCCTTCCAAATCAATAGATAAGGAACACCCATTAGAATAGAAATTTTGGTATAAATGCATCCCTATTTACAATTCATTTATATATACATACATATACACACACATACATATATTTATGTATATATATGTATATATAGGAGATACAATACGTATTGGAGAGGTGTGAGAGATTTTAGTCAAAATCTTTCCCAATTTTTTTTCAATTTCACAAAAACATATACATCTGCATGAAACTTTTTCAGTAACAAATTGTATAAGAGAACAGTAAAATACTTTTTGATTTTTGACTTCATGATCAGTCAGCAGAAGTACCCTCTGTGCATACTCCTGATGTCTATCGTGACATTATATAAACACATAAGCTTACTTCTCCTTAGCTTCTTGGCACAGACTGGAGTATGTTGCACAATATCAAGAGCCAAACAAAAGACGCAGACTTGAATTCCATCATTCTCTTCAAGAGTCCTTGGACTTCTTTTAAGGAATCCTCAAAAAAAAAAACAAAAAAACAAAAAGAAAAAAGTGAAGGAAACCCACTGTTTGGAGATTTAAATTCACTTCTCAGTGGTCTACTCTTCTTCCTCTTGCATAAAACCAGTTAATATTGAAAAGCCACAGTACTYTGTGGCATGCACTGCTGGATGGGAGAGAGATATCCAGGTTTGCACGTATGTCTTAGCTCAAAAACAGGAAATAGTGCAGCTGTGGGACACAGTGCTGCTCTTGGGCTCCTCAGCTTTTCTAACACAGCTCTGCTGAGGACTGGACCCTATTTAACCTCTTTGCATTGCTCTGCATGGTGCCACACAAACCTACCAGTGCTTATGTTTTTTTTCCGGTGCTGTCAGGGGTGCTTAAGATATACTCATGGCAGAAGAAAAGAAGATATTTTTCTGTCAGATGAACACTTATTTTCCTTACTTAAAAATAAACAGACTCTACCAATTATTACATTATCAGATTAGTGCTCCTATTGACATGTCATGAACTAGTGATGAAAAAAATGGGTTTATAACATTGGAAGAATTATGAAATTATGAATATGCCAAAATATAAAGAAGAAAATCTATAATTCTGGAATGAAAATTATAAAAATGCTAGGGAAACACTTTTTTATTTTTTTCCCTAAGAAAGTTAATTTTGTGCAAGATTTCAAAAATAGCATGTTTTTATTCCAGCTCAGAATGAGTTAACATATATGAAGAAATGGACATTTTCAATCCTGAGCAGTATTTTTTAAAAATGGAAACTGTGAATACTGATTAGCTTAAGAAATGGAAAATGTGAATAGTGACCAGCYCGAACACAAAGTAGTTTCAGATGAAAAGTCTGAGGCCGGATTATTCTTTAAAGTATATTCTCTTTTATTTTGTCTACTTTACTTATAAATCAGTCAAGCGCAAGGCCCTCAGTCTATTTCCACATTATTGCAGGATTGCATCATCTTGCCAAATGGGAAAATTCCCCCCCACCTTATTTCATACATTCACCCAGAGCAGCATCGTCCCTAAAACCTCCATTGCTCCCCAAATACAGCAAAGGTGCCCCCAGAAGATGCCTGAGGGACCAGGGGCACTGATCTAGGGACAATGCTGGGATCTTTCTGCAGATGAAGGCACAGACGTCTATCAGCACATGCTGCTTTTTCCACAGGACTAAAACTGTCAGGGAGAAGCAAAGAGAGGTTGAGGACCAAAATCCCAGCCCATAGCCCTGAAGTCGCCTGGGAACACTCCCTAGATCATGTTTAAGTTTGCCCATAGCAATACCCTGCTGTGGCGGATGACAGAATTACGGGGACTAATTTCAAGAATAAATGTCATGTTTCCCTCAGGTTATCTATTTGATATTACCCTGCTTGAGTGCCAGTAGTTAAATTAAAGAAGGCTGCTGAGGAAGAAAATAAATGAAAGAAACCAAAAAAAAAAAGAAACCCCCAAAAAAAAAAAAAAAAAAAGGAAAGGAGAAAAACTAAGTCAGAAGCAAAGAACGTGAAGGGATCCAAGATAATAGTGGGTTTTGCTGTGAACTGGGGAGTAGAAACCGAGCGGGTGCCATGTATGCTGGTATGGCTTGCCCACCAGAGTAAGCCCTACATCAAAGRCAGATCTAAACCTTTCTGCTTTTTGCAAGACCAGTGCTTGTAGGCAAAGCTTTTGCATAAAGATGAACAGTAAATAATGGGCTATGATCCAGAAGAGACACGAGCAAGCAGCAAGAAGACAGGCTGTAGCAAAGGGCATAGCCCCAGAAACGAGTCTGGGGTTGAGATGCAGCTTGCCCTGTAATGTCAATAGGTGTTAAATATTTAAAGCAATTATACTTACYGGGAAATAAAATTTTGCTGTTGAGTGATCTGGATTTTTGAAAATATTGTGCAAGCATTTGTAGTCTTATAATTAAGCGGTAAAGCAATATTTTGCTATAAATCAAAGGTTTTCCTCAGTTCTTCTAGCAATGTGATGCCATCTTCCTATAAAGAGATTTTAAGTGTGCGTGTATTTTTCATGATCCTAAATGGAGGATGTGCACAAGACCTCTGAGAAGAGAATAATACTGTACTTATAAGCAGTGGACAATATTATTGTCTGTAGGAGCTAATATTTCCATAATAGCAGTTGAAATATTTATTGCTAATCAGCCATATAAGGCCTTATACTAACTTGAAAGGCAAGCCAGCTTTGTACAGACACCRCTAAAGGTACAAGACAGCTTTCTTGTCATCAGCAAAATGATATACAGCAAACTATTGAATAATTCAACTAGAAATGCTCAGAGATCACCTTTACAAAATATGAAACAGAACCCAGAGTCTTTCTTTGATGTTAGATTTTATAGAGCAAGAATAATGCATTTTGGACAAAGAAGGACTTTGCTTTGATAAAATATATGGTATTCAGTCCTACATACCTTTTTAGCCATGTAACACAGCATTCTCTTTACAAGACAATTTTTTTTAGTACTATAGACACTTCAGAAGAGTAAAAATGTGATGTGTAATAAAGTTGTGACACACAGAAGAGCAGTAAAAGACTAGTCTATATTTCCTGGCCCCAGTCGACTGACAGGGTTAAAGAGGTTAATACCCTGACACAGGACACCAGCAGCTACTGTTATATGGGGAAATTTTTTATTTTTTATGTTACATGTCATAAGGAAAGGCCTAAGATGGTCTTAAACTCCTTAAATCAAGTCAAGCATCCAGAAACAAACAAATCAGAAAAGATCCATCTGGAATAATGATTTATATCTTGTTTGTTTTTAAGTGTAGGATAATGTTCAGCATTGGTTGAAAATAATTTAAAACTACTATAAGATACTCTCATACATTATCATAATGTAAGACTTCTGACTTTCCTTTTATTGATTTTTATGTGAAGGATTTATTCCCAAGTATGAAGTGTTTGAGAAACACTTCAGAAGATATTCACACTTAAATAAATARTAAGTAACAAAAGTAGACTCTTAATTTGCAGTAGACTTAAATTTGCAGTTTAATTCCTGTTTAATTCCACGGGATTCAGGTGCATGAATAATTTTTTAAAAATCTCAAAGGGACTGTCATCTTTTTAAGCATAAAAACTCCAAGTATATTGATATGGTCAAAGTAGTTTTATGACTTTCATTTTGTTCGAACATTCTGTAATATTAACTTTGCATTAACTTTTAGAGGTTCTAGTTACTGCAATTGCTTTTTATACCGAATATTCAGTGAAATATGCATTGGAAGTCATCAACATTTACTTAAGCAACACACGCACTATTGACTAGAATTTCTTTTCAAAGAGAAGAACTTGGAGCCATCGGTCTGGTAATGAGACAGCCTTTATCTCTGAAAAACAGACTTGGAATATTTATGCTTGAGGAAAAGACCTGCCTGTGTAAAAGAATGTCCAATTTYTCTCTATTCAAGTTTATAGGATCTCTTTCAAGATACTCTGGAATATATTACCAGAGACAGAAATAGAGCCATCAGAGTTCAGTCCTTTTAACCCTCCTCTCTGCAGAGATATCTTCTAGTATTAAATCCAGTCAAATAATTCTAGAAACAACCCTTTTTTCTTTCTTTCTTTCTTTTTTTTTTTTTTAATTGGTTTTAGGATATCTGTGCTATTTGAAAGAAAAACATTTATAGTTGTACAATATTTTATCGGAGGTATTTTTAATTTTTTTWAAATTTCTTCACCAGACTTGCAGGAGAAAATCTTTCGCCCCTGCAGTGTTAGGGTGGGCGGTAGGAGCTCCTGACACACGCTTGCAAGCACCTCGTGTTCGAATGCCAGCCTTCCTCTGGTGACCATCTGAGGTCCCTCTTACATCCCAGCAGGTCGTGCTGCCTACGGATACGCTCTAACAGCCTGGCCGGGCTGCCTGCCCCACGGAGCTGGCAGAGCAGATACCTTCACGCAACGTTTTATCTCTGTGGAGAAATCGCCCGGGTTCAAGTGCTGCGAGCCCACGGCAGAGATCATCTACAGACCAAATAAGCAACCATGGCTAATTGAGAACTGAYAATGCGGCATTATTCATTTTAATATAAATTATAAACATCACGTGTTTATTCTGACTCGTACCTTTAGCAGAGCTCCAGATTTTGAGACCCTGGGAGCAGCTTCTGTGTGACTGAACTAACTATAGCACAGCCCTTATTAATGATGCATAAACCAATCTGAGAAAAGCAAGAACTGCCTAACCCCTAAACCCGCACTCCAGCCAAGCCAAATATTTTCTGGTATATGCAGCTATATTACTGCTCTGATTTTTTTTTTTTTTTTTAATTCTTAAACTGCATCTTCCTATTTCTGCAGCTTACCTAGCTCGAAGGCCAGTTTCCATTTTGTGAGCTAAGGTAATACAGCAAATTACATAGAAAGGTATTTATTGTACACAGTGACCAGCACTGTTCGTCCCTTTGCTGGTGGTTGAAGTTGCCTCTTTTTCTCTCTTCAATCTAATATTAAAGTCCTCGTCTGTGAATCTGAGGTTGGCTAGGTCTGATAGCAAAAAACATGGATTTTTGAAGTTCAGTTAATCCTGATGATAGTCACACAAGAAAAAATATATTTCAAATAATAGGTTGTTCTTATCAAATAATATTTTGTCTGTTTTTACTACTTACATTCACTAGAATGCAACATATTTGCTCAGACAAAAGCAGCTGTAAATACCAACATAAGCTAGTTCTAGCAAAAATTGCTCAAGATTTCTTCCTGGAGCCGTTAATTTGGGGGAATTTCAGTCCCCAAATCTGTCAACACACTTTGCATCCATTGGGCCCGAGGGGCTGTGTTTTGGGAACACGTTTGCTGCTGGCAGAGGCACTGGTAGGAGACAGCGGGGAGAGAGGGGAAGGCAGTGCTGGCCCCAAGCACCACTGGGGGCTTTCTCAGCTCCTTGCATTAAAGCAGCCAAAATAGCGAAGAACTAGAGAATACGCAGAAAGGCCTAACTCAGCCCCCATGCCCTGCTTGCCACTGGGCGCGGGCGAGAGGGGCTCTGGCTGGTCGGGGCTGGCAGCAGAGGGGGCGCGTGGGGCCTGCGCGCCCCACAGCCCCACTATTGAGAGCACGGGGGCCGTCTGCGGAAGCGGGTTTTTCACTATGTCAAAGTGACCCAGCTCRTCTGTACTTAGCAGTCGGGGAAGCCAAAGCAAGCAAGTCGAAGAGTGAACGCAAAGCCAGACATYGAGCGAGCAGCGATGTAGCATTGCAGCTACCCCGGCTCCCTGCAGATTATCACCACRCAGAGAAACTATGTCTTGTGGTTTCCTGACACGTTCTTTGCTCCCCGCCGAGGCTCCAGGCGAGCATGCAGACCCTAATACACTGCGACCTCGTAAAGGCAATCGCAGGCCTCAAAGTCCAACATGGCCACGCCAAAAAAACAAGGGGGAAGTCAGTAACATGTCAGAGCGCTGCAGGGACCGAGCTGTCCCCAGCGCACCTGCAGGACCAGCCGTCCCAGGGGACCCTCGGCTGGAACGGGCTGTTCCCCCATGGGGACTGCGATTCCTCGTGAATACTTCAGCAGTCACTCTAAGGKGGAGGAGAGAAGGGCTGTATGTAATGGCATGTGCTTTCTCTCATTTTTCTTCCAATGCTTTTGGTGTTTCCAGTAGTGTTTTTCTCTTTTATAAAATGGAGTAGAGCCAAATAGTTTTATCAAGCCTTTTTTTTTTAAAAAAAAAAAAAAAAAATTATTGGTTTTATCATGGTCATCTTCTTTTACTGAACAGTAGCAATAAAACAAACTGTAGGAAAATATAACAGAAATATAACAAAGGAAGAACCTTTGCACTCTAAGGGGTAGAAATTACATGCCCCTCCTGCAGCGGCTGCCAGGTGTGTCCAGCAACCCTCCTTCCAAATATTTATTCACAAAAATGCTGAGAATGCTATTTCCAGGCACCTGTCAACAACACTCGGAGATTGCAGAACATGTGAGTCACATGGAAGCAAATAAGGAGATTTCTCCATCAGAAGATGATGTTGCAACTGTGTGCCCACTGCTACACTGGTCACAACAATAGCACTGGTAGTGCCAGTACTTCTCCTGGTCACAGTGATCCACATTTTATGATGATGGACTGMGCTGAAATACTGTGAAAAAAAGAAATGATGTCTCTGTTGTCCATTTTGGGTCAGAGAATCATTTAAAACCTACTGACTTTCCTGAGTTGGCAATAATTAAGTACAAGGCTGCAGATGACATTATTTGATAAGTTCTTTAAGAAAYCAAATGAATGGATTGTTTTCTTTGTTTTTGTTAAATATGCTTTCCTGATGGGAAACTCCCATGTCATGGGAGACATGAGATGCTGTGCAGGAAAGATAAAAGCAGCAAAGAAGCAACGATCTCCTTAGCTCTTTCTGGCAGTGATGCTACTCCACCTTCTCAGTAGTTTTYCTTTATAGAAGATTCTTGGCCTGCRAACTTCGGAGGTGTAACTGTTCCAAGTAGATTGTGTTGCTTACTCACCACCAATACTTAGATCCTTGTGCAGATTTACTGCTCAGGAAAAAATGGAAAGGGAAACATTAGGTTTCAGATAGCTTCCTCTCTTCCCCAGGCTCTTGTGCTTGCTCTGTAAGATGTTAAAGGCATATTCTGCATGTTTAATACAAGTGCAAACTGCTGCTGTAGCTGGTGGATGCTTCAGAGCCCAGGACCATGTCCCTGGCTGCAGCCCAGCAAGGTAGTCCAAGAGGGAGGAAAGCCTCACAGGGATGGCAGGAGCCTTGCTAGAGTGCATGAGAAGAAAGAGGCAGCAGGAAATATTAGCACAGATATACTATACTATATATTAATATATATAACTACTAATATTCTGCAGCTCCCAGGAGTTTAAGAAATCACTATATGGTACAAACCTATTCTGAATTCTGTCCATGCACACTTCCCTTGGTACTATCCATCTGATGTGAGAAGATGAGCCCTGCAAAACTAATATGTAAAATAACACTTTATGGTTTCAGTCATAATAATGTTACTATAAAAACTAACAAAAGCCAAAGGCTTCTGACACATCACCCATATAACTCATAGCACAGTGGAAATAACTTCACCATAGTCTAAAGTTATATGGATTGCCAGCTTTTTGTGGGCTAATACCATTGAATATGATATTTCTTTCTAATTATCATGCCAAGAATAATATTTCTCCCATTATATAACATGCTGTTGCCCAGAGAAGGAAGAACTCTTTGTTACATGTATATTTACTTTCTCACACATAGTGGAGAAATTTAAGCTCAGCAAAATTCCTATGAAAGTGCCTAGYAGGACATGCCTTCTGAAATCCACTGTTTGCTTCGTGGGTTTTACTGGGAGGGACACCCTTCAATGAGTGAATAAAGCCGGTTATAAAAGCATTACCCTGAAAAACACRAATAGATGGCCATTCTCCTCAGAAACAAAAAACAAGGGAATTCAAAGAGGATTATATGCAAATTCCTCTTTACAACYGAACCTTGTGTATATCAGAACTTACAAGACATTAAAACTAGACTTTTGCAAGTTATCTGTATCTTCATGTCACAGCCCCCTTTTTTAATTAGAAAATCATTTCCAAGCCAGGTTTAACATTTTTCACCTTAGCTTGTTTAAAATTCTCCCCTGTTGATTCACTCAGGGTACAAGTCACCTCAGGGACTGCTGAAAAGTCAAGCTTAATGGGCAATATTTCATATTAATGGTGTGTGACATTGTCCACCTGAGTCACAGGCTGTCACTGCCTTCCCAGACTAGAGAGTGCATAATTCATACCCAGTGTCCAAGATGAGCAGATACAGTGTTACTTGGATGTTGATAGGGAAAAAGTTTTTCAAATTTCCAAATAATGCAGAATCTCCAAGAAGAGTAAATAAAGAACAAAGTTGTGAGATTAAAATCAACAACAAATCTCCTAAACTTCTGATCTTTATCATAAGTGGACTAATGGATGAGAAAATGACTTTTAGTTTAGATAAGAAGGACCTGCTCTTGGGATCAAATAAATGCACAAATGAAAAAACAGAGGTATTGTTACCTCTGGGAGGCAACAATAAAGCTCTACTGACTGCAGAGAGACAGAAAGGTGCCTTGAAGTAGCAACTCCTGAAAAACAAAGGCCTCTAGTAAAAAACAGTAATTCAGCTCCTAGGTGGCATTGCTCTCAAAACAATTTGCCTTAAGAGAAATTAGAGCTGACAAAACCCCATGCAGAAAAATCATGATTCTCATAATTGATCTTGAGTAGCAAGAAGAAAGGCAGTTCCTAAATTTCCAAAAAGATATTCAATATAAATTCAGAGCCGTTTACATCATGAAGTGCTTAATCAATTTGCTTTTAATTTTAAAATCGTTCTTAATACCAGTTTAAAAGTTTGGCTAACTTGAGCAGAGGGACTATATAAATCCTACCGATAATAATATGCACCAAAAGAAATACCTTTTGCCTTTTTGATTTTAGCTTTACTTCATTATTCTAAGCTTTTTTTTCTCCCCCCTCCAATAAAATAATCATTAGTTGCTCTTTTCCTTTGTTCATGTTATTCATGGTATTTTTCTATTGCCAAAACCAGCATGGACTCATGGATTTTTAAGGCCAAAAAGTGCCATTACAGTAACCTCATTCATACTTCTGTAGCACAGGTCATATATTTCACACAGTGGCTCATGTCTCTAGGTCAGCATCTTGAAGGAGGAACCCAAGCATAACCATTTGAAAGATATACAACTTCAATGGCAAAACTCAACAGTGATAGAAAACCTACTACATCCTGTCCTAATCTGCTTCAAATGCCAATGGTTGTTACTATTTCATGTGCGTCACTCTCACAAATGCAAAGGATCTTTTAAAATATTCTGAAAATAACTATATGGTTAAATTCTTAAATACAGAATAATGCCTGTTTATTTGCAGTATGCATTCGTCTTCCCATTAGCATACTAAACTTGAGGTTACAGGTCTAAGAAACTTCTTCACAGAGATAAATGAACACCTGAAAAAATATGAGTTTGTTAAAAAATGAAGGTGTATAGCTCTGCTATGTGGCCCTGTGCCAACAACATGAAAAAGCAGCTCCTAACACCTGCACGTGCATGTACAAGTTTTGATTTTAGCAGATAAGTGAGGGTGCGTGCCACCTATTAAAGTGTTGGAGAAAAGCTTTGATCCCATTGACATGTAATATGTGTGTATGTGTATAGGTGTATCAATTATATATATTAAAAGGAATTTTAATCATTCATGTTGGAGGCTTTATAAGGATGCCATTCTGTTTCCTCGAGATTTTCATTTGTATCATTTAGCAATACTTAGCATGACTGAGAACTTGAGAAAAAGGGAAGATCTATGTAATTTTATATGCTTTATTGAGCAAAGCACCTGGAATGGGATACTTGTTCTATCAAAATCAGTGCCAAAATTTCCACCAATTTCAACAGTGCCAGAATTTCAAGCACAAGTCAAAAGGTCAGCTTAGGTGCTGAAAAGTTAAACATGTATTTAAGAAGAAAAAAAAAAACTCTCCTTATTATTGGCTCAGAAGCACATACAGGACAAAGCAAGACACAGCAGATGAGGCTACATAGCTGGTTGAACCTTCACTTGTCTCTCAGAAATCTAGACATAATATGCAATGTTTAGGGYATGAATATATTATTAAGAAATACCAGAATCCCTAAATCATTWTTTCAGAAAGGTTATGCAAAGATTTACAAAATTGGAGCAAATGGATCTGAACATCTTCATCTCCTATCCAAAGCATATCAACTCCTGACCTGTTGGTCTTCTCTGCTCTGGCTATCATCCAAGCAGCAGTGGRCCCAACTCCCGAGGGTCACAGAATGGGCCTTTTGCCCTATGGCATATTAAGGAAATGCTCTTTTTGCTTTAGCTTCCCTTCTTTTCTGTGCTGAGATGATAAAAAAAAAAAAAAAAGAAACAGCTTTAGTTTTAACCAGTCTTGACAGAGCTGGCCTTCTCTGACTCCTGCAACATCAGATATTTAAATCTTCAAAGCTCAATTGCACCCTTTAGTGGTTAGATTGCTGGTCTCTGCTGATTGCTCCCACCCTGGGAGCCAACTGAGCTACCTCCTTAAATGAATTATAGCCWGTAAGATCTGCTGCTTGCAGATCTTTACAATCAGTTCTTGCCAGAGGACTGCTGTATGAACAGGAATGGAATCAATTTAGGTGGGAACAATTCTTCCCATTAGCGACTAGAGAATGGCAAACTTCACAACTGAAGAATTAGTCTTAAGCTATTTCATTTACCTGTTGAGTGTTGATCTCCTACATGCCTTTTCTGAAAGCCTCAGTTGTTTCATTTTGAGGTGTCTCAGGTAAGAAGGCCTCCAAAACACTCTTTCATGTTCTCAACTCTTCCTCTTATTCATGATGCCTGAAGTGTTGATGCAACTCCACAGTTTCAAATGATCTGCCAGAATGGTGGAAAAGCAGAATTCCTTGCTAAAGAATCCTTAATACTTAGAATATTTTTACTTAGAGTAAGAAGCAGAAATATTTTCTCATCAGATGATTTCTTTTATCTCCTCCTCTGTAGTTAATTGCAGGGATTAACAAGCCCTATCCGCAAGTAGATACACACACACACAAGCAAAAAAGTCAACTTCTTCTTCATACCCTTCTAGTTAGATACTAACATCTGAGCAGTAAAYATTTAAGCATATACTTTCCTCTGTAAAGTTAACTACTAATATCTGAAAAACTTGGAGATGTTAGACTGGAAATAGCCCTGGTGATGCTGCCCTGTTGAGGGCAGCTTCTAAAAAGCTGCATTTGAATCTTACCGTGACAGATTCTTGTTTCGTCAAGCCTTTTTTTTTTTATTTTATTTTTTTTAAACTCAAGAGGCAACAATTATACTTCTTACCTCTAGCAGATATTCTTGGCACAGGTTCTCTGTTGGCCCTTTGGAGAAAAGGCACTGCTATCCTGTATCTCAGGAGCAGGCTGACATTCTCTGTAACCCCAGACTTATCCCTAGCTAATGAATACCTGGTGATTCTGGCATCTTAAGACTTAAACTCAACAATTACCTTTTCAGAAACACTAGATAGTAGAGGAAAAYGGAGATAATTATTTTGCAAATACATACAACATCTCAACTCAACAATAGATATCCCAGGCATACATTTGCCTCCTTCCTATTTCCCCATCATTTCCAAGCAATCTTTGCTTAAGCAAGAGTTTTAGTCCCTTTCACTTCCTGCATTTTATTTTCTCATCAGGCCACTATGGAAAATCAAACACAACTTCCCATTGTCAGGCTAAACTGACAATTCTTTGATTCCAGGTTAAAAAAAAAAAAAAAAAAAAAAAAAAAAAAAAAACCACATGTCGGAGATATTAGGTTTTTTTTTTTTTTTTTATCAGCCTTCTAAATTCCTCCTGAATTCATAAAGTTTTCAGTATTTCAGACAGTCCTTGATGTTTTCCTCTGCCTCTTCAGGGATTTTTCCATTCTTCAGATTTGCTGCAAACAACTCACTGGAGAGTTGCGTGGAGAGCCCCCCTTGCTCTGAAGTGTGGACATCTGGATGGAATTCAGGATGGTTTAATTATCCCCAGGGTGGGAGGCCAGAGCACAGCCCAGGCAGCAGAGGGTCAGTTACGTTCCAGTAGGCATTCCCTGATCTACTAGCTCAATTAATCAGACTCATCAAAGTGTCACGGAGCCATTCCTACAGTCACTCAGCTTGTGTCATTCACTTTGGGAGCTAAATATTATCATTTCAAACACTTAAGATGACTGTGTCTTAAGACAACATTCTCAGGACAGTAGTCTACATGATGCTGTGAGACCCRTCAGGATGTAGGCTTCCTGAGGGTAAGGATAAAACTATAATTCTACCTAGGTTAAAACTAATGAAAAGACACGACTGGACGGGTTTTGCTGTTCTCTAAGAGGACGATTAGAATTTATTTGTTGAATACAAATTCATTGTGATTAAGAAGCAATGGTTTTGAGGAGTACACAACATCGATTTCAGAAGAGCTTGGGACTACTGTCCTATAGAGTAGGGAATTAAAGTAAATTGTTGAACATTATTCACTGCAAATATTGCTTCTGGAAAATCAGTGCTGCTGTCAGTGAARCTTACAAATTTATATCCTAGGGACTGGAAGAAACATTCATAACAAAAAGGGCATGTAAATCAAAAGAATTTCCTTACTAAACAAGGTCCAAAATAACTAGTTCATAAACAATAGATTCTGACCTCATTAAAAATAAGAATTTTATAATTGACTTGTATGGATCAAGTTTGCACTACTTATAAAATGTGTTTGCTGCACCTTTATGGTTTTAAGGTTGAGGAAAGATGGGGAAGTGCTGTCATATGAAAATGGTTAAAGTACTGTTTTGTTCCAATTATAAGTTGACTTTTTCCACACAAAAGAACCTTATAAGTCTCATTCAATGTATGTTCAAGGTCAGTTTATAATAGGAGCAATACGGTGCATTTCAGTAGTGGGATRTTAGATTTGGAATATCTCAGTATTCAACTTCCTGCTTCTGTGCTTTTGAACTAGCAATTTTTTAAAAGCAGAAATTTAAGATATGTGAATTCTAAACAAACTCTTTGGTCTTTTCCTTATTTTTTAAGATTTTTTTTTTCTATGTCCTTCAATCACTTCTGTCTACAGTTTCTTTAACTATCTCTTGAATGAATTGATTTTGCCAGGGTTAGTAGTCCTTTCTTTATAATCTGTTCAATATGTGAATTTCCCTTTGGATGAAATACAGTAGTTTTGCATTAAACTCCTATCTGCTCCTAATTTCCTAGGATGTACACTATGTCATCTTGTTTTTGTTTTTTTGCCAGTGGGAAAAGTTTGTCTAGGTCAATTTTATCAGTCTCCTGCATAAAAGGAAAAGCATCAGTTAGGTCATCAGAATGGGTCCTCTTCCTTGGTGAGAACAACCCTGCTTTTCTCAACCACTGCTCATTACTTAAATCTTTAATTTTGGCACATGCTGTGGGTTTTAACATTTGTGAGAGACTTAGATCACCTAGTCACATGGAAAATTTGTGTTTGTGCATAGCTACAAGTATGACAAAACTGGATCAAACAACATACAATTCTTTGGCAATAACGCATAACTTTTGTCCCCAAACCAGAATCACTAATTTTCACTATCTTAAATCTCATGGAAATAGCACAGAGAGATTCTTGAGGAAAATATAGCTAAAGTGTGGTCATATTGTACTCTGAAAAATAACACATTAGAAGTGGCAACAGGGGGTCCAATGCTTGTTGTCCTCAATGGCTTCCAAACCAAATTTGGGCAGTCAATGAGAATTGCAATTTGCTTCCTAACCAAATTTAATGCAGTTTTTCCCAGCCAATCTAAACCTCTAGTTTTAATACAGTTATCATCATTATCTCTMTMTATATAYACATATGTRTAAGTATTTAAAAATGCATAAAATGTGCCAAAGGAAAAAGGGCAGTTCCATGATTTTCAGTGATATTAACAGTGAGCAGAGCACCATTCAGSATCCCTTTGAATAAGACAGATGAGGAGAGAGAGACCCTGAAGAACTGGAAAAGGGCTAGAGAGGCAACACAGGATTAATTTTTGCAATTAAAAAGGGATTTTTTTTGTCTTCTCTTGTCCAGTCAAAAAGAGAAAAGAGAACAAATACATTTGTCATTCTTTACCACCAGCAATTACAGCATTTGCCTGGGTGTTCTGCCCCTCTTCAGGTGATCTTGCATGGAAGGATGTGTTCTACTTAGCTGCTTTCCAAGTGGGTAGGACATGAGCTGGCTGCACAATTCCATTAACCTGGCACTGATCCAGGCCTGCTCAGCCCTGCTGTTTGCACTTCCCAAGCGTGTGAAATTTCTACCAGGACTCTGCAGAAAGAGGCTCTGCACAGAAATATTTGCTAATGGGGCTTTTAGAAATGACCACTGCAGTCCTGAATGTGTATTCACAAGTATTCCCAACAGCACTTGCATCCCAAATGCTGTATTCACCAACCTACTATGACCAAACTAACAATTTGTGTGCRTAATCCACTCCATTTTTTGATTCAATCTGCRCCTAGTTTGAAGCTGAATTCTTCCTGGAGAACAATACCATACAATTTTCATGTGCTTGTGAGGAGTTCATTCACTATTGGCATATTTCTTTGCCTTTGATAACTGCACATGTGCTATCATGCATATTTTACCTACAGTAAGCACTGTTGTATTCTACTGTTATAACACCCATGAACTAGTGTCAAATGATATATTGCCTCTCTTCTAATTTTCTTTGCCTATGGTTAATGGTTTTTCACTTTTCTAAGGTTGCCCATTACAGAAGCGAAACATGTTGGTTTTCAAGGCCTATGTGTCCTCGGATGGGCTTTTAAAAATGAATAGCAACAGCCACTTTGCAGACTGCACACACTTCTTTCAAGATAAGCAACAGTGAGTGTAGAATTACAGTTCTTTTAAAGCTTTTGTAGTGCACCAATAGTGCATTGGGGGAACACAAAGTTCCCATTCACATTTATTACCTTCTATGTGTCATTTCTCACTTGCCAGGACACTTCATGGTGTGTTTTGACAAGTCCTGTGGATTTCAGCATTTTAAAAAATTCATTCACCTGCAAAGTAGTAGTTTATCTCTTATTTTCATTCTCTCAATTTGAATTTTCATTAATCTCCCTCATTTTCCTAGGTAAATGCTTATATTCAGAGGCACCAATGCCAGTGTTTGTTGATGAGTTAAATAGTCTCACTGCATGACAGATTTGTTTGATGAAAGTCACCTTCCTTCCTGACCATGCAATAGTTTTCCATATTCAGGAAGCATTTTTAAGAGGAGACAGTATTGAGGTAATTCTGCCCCTACTTAAATCCCATGACACCCATATCCGAAACTTAACACATGTACAGCTGAAAATAGGAGCTCTTTAAAAGCCTTGGAGTGAGGAATAACACACAGGCAGCATTTACCCCCTCTTGCTCGCATTCTTGTCCTGCTTCTACCAGATGCAGCAGACAATTCTTTTCTCTTTACACTGAGCAATGGAGTGAATGATATAGCAGTGGAAGTATGCATAACACTTTTTCATTTCTTTTTTTTTGGTTGGAAAACAGACAGTAACCCTGACACATATGAATAGAAAGCTGTTATTTTGACCTACACAGACAATAGCCTGCCAGATAGCTGTGATACAACTATCAAGCATGGATGAAAAAAGACAGATATACAGTGAAATTCTGGCTCCATTGAAGTGGATGGGAATCCTGCCATTGATTTGGTTGGAGCCAGGATTTCATTGCAAAAGCATCATTCAGCTGCACAAGTTGTCACTTCTAAGTCTGCACACCCTCATGCAGTCAGTCCCAAACTCCCGATGAAAGGATTTGCAATTTTTCATATTGCCCAAATATTTTTTTAACAGTCAAATCTTTTTCTTAAACACAACTTCCTCCTCCAAGACATGTATTGAATGCTTTTGTTGATTTTAATAAGACTTTTAGCAACTTTCCCACATTCCAGTAAAGCCTACTTGAGCTATTTGCTTCCACGCCATTCTTCTTGCTCTTTTGCTTTTGTTAAAATCACTATGAATACAATTGCAGCTAAAGGAAAATAATATGGGACCTTGTTGAAGTGTGGCACTTCCTGGTTTCCTGACAGCAGTAATACTTTATCATTCTGTCTGCTCTTGTCCTTGGCAACACGTTTAGTGGGACTACTTATCTACTTCTATTATCTTTATTATCCCAAATGCTTAAGTTACAAATGGTGGATAGGATGTTTAGGGAATTTTATGTGGTCATTTTCATTGGGAAATCTTCTTACTATATGTCTATTTTAAGCATTTCTGTTGCCCTCACACTTGACTTTTGGTGAGGTAATGATGTGTTTCAAAGAGGAAAAGCAGTAGGCAGAGTGCAAAGTTATGCTTATCACAAAAGATTCAATAATGTAACTTGCAATGACCTAACTGATGATACTAAAGCAATTTACAATAGGTTCACAGAAGAAAACTATTTTTTTTTAGGACAGTTTATCAACTGCTAAAAACAAATAAATACTCCAAATTAAACAAAAATAATTAAAAAAAAACCCCAAAGGTACAAGGAAAAAAAAGAAATTCAGAAACTCTATTCTAGCAGAAGTATTACCACCAGAAAAGGCCTACTTATCACCATGCTTATTAAAAATAATCTACTAAGAATAGGGAATATCAGAGAATAGTTTCAGACTTTAATGTTTGAGAATGGACGGTTAGTGCCCTGACCCAAGCTTTTCTCTGTTAAGATACAAAATTGGCAGGTACAACTAGTCAGATGGTGTCACCACACATACACAGGTCCCTGGCAGTCAGGTATCTGCATTCATTATCCCAAATAGCTGCTCATGGCACCTCTCTGACAAGCAGCTGCCACCTGCATCCAACTCACTCATGGAGAGAAGGGAAAAAGAATGAATTTCAAAGCAAATACATTTAAAATGAAGATAGTAAGGCAGAACATRTCAGAGGATAATAATCACTAATGATCATCTTTAGCTCCACTAAACCTCTGAGCCAGGACCTGCTAGCAGAGCGATGTCTTGAAAGCAGGATGGGAGGAGACAGGAGGAATATGTTTTGCTGCCTCCAGAACAGGTACCATGGTTTTTAACCAGCTGCAGCAACCAGCACTGAGTGAAGGCCAGACTGCATCTAATGAACCAAAGAAAAATTTCTGGATGTTCTCCATCCCAACACACATAATYAAACCCAACAGGCAGAACCTGCTTCTGGCCCTACCTGAGTTTCTTGGATCTGCACCTGCATTTTACTGTGGCAGTGGTTTGCTCTTGCAAAGCCTCCAGCAGTCCCCAGCTCCCTTTGGAAGAGGGTGGATGACTTAGCCCAGGTGCCGTCTCATCCCTTGTGCTACCCTCCACAGGGTCCTCAGCTCTTCTTGAAGGAGATGTGGGCTTGGGGTCCCATCAGCTTGACATCATGACAAAGTTGGTTGCAGCTTTGCCAGTAAGACACACGTACATCTGTGAAAGCGTGTTTCTTAAGTTATACCCAAGAGAAACTTATAGTAAGAACAAGTCACGTGAGTTTAATAAACACATCTTTAAAATAGTTAGCACTTTCACTGAAAAGTCTTCCAGTGATCCTCGCCTCTGGTGGAAGTCTCATTGGGGTACACCTACAGCTGTCAGATTTGACATATGAAATCAAGCTAATCTGCTTCAAATTAAATTTGAGGAGAAAGGAGGTTAAAATTAAGGACGATTGGTTTAGAATGAAATGGTTACTTTGTAGTTCTTGACCCTTTTATTTATAGTAAATATTTGGCTTGCCTGCAGTAATTTTTATTTTGAATGTCTGTAATTAATGATATGGTTCATTAGTTACAAGGAAGCTAATGTAGTTGTGCAATACAGTAGTTCACATAATTGTGAGAGGTAACTCATTCCACATGCTCAAACATTGTAATTTCAAAATATTTTCCTAATAGGTCTCAAATAGAAATATTTCTAAGTGTACATCGAAAACTGCCTATATCCAAGTAACATTAACAGAACTTAGTTTAAGCATAACATGCCAAGAAGTATTATTTTTGGCTGTAGCATAATTGGTATCACATGCTGTTGCTATTTTATATACCCTTTTCCTTTTTGCTTTAACTTTTATTATTTTGTTTGGGTGCAGGTTTTACCTGAGGGTGACTTTGCATTACCAGATATAGGTGTATGCTCAGTACTGGAATTTTAGACATTTAATTTTCATGTTTTGAGCTAGAACAAATATGTGAAACCATTAAAGACAATAATACACCAAATATTTTCCCTTACATTTGGCAGAATTAAAATAKTTCCAATAGGCATTTTAAAAATCAATTTAGATAGCAAAATGAAGTACAAGATCTAGAATAAGATTGCATCTGGAAGAAATGAGCGCTAAAAATTCAGCTATAAATCTCATTTTTACATGAGAGTATTTCACTCTGATCCTGCAATACTTAGGTATATGCTTAACTTTAAGTAGCTCTTTGGTCCATCTTACCTGTAAGAACTTCAAAAGCCTCATAATTTGCCATTGGTGTCCTGGTCTTGAGTTGGCCCCTATCCAGTCTTTGGGATGAACCATTTTCCATAGACTTTATACATCTGCCCAGATGAGATCTATTCCACTTGCTCCATAGGAAGATCCTCAGTGCTTTGCGCCCAAGCTGAAATGCAACCAGGAATCCCAATAGGGAAACAGCCGCRTGGGATTATTTCCATTCCATTCCCATTTTGTAGCTATTTAATGGGTGACCTGAGGGGGGAGTAGTTATGCCACAGTGAAGAATGTAAAATATTTACCTGTGTTCACTTTTTAACAACATTACTRTACAGAGCAAAGAGCTGTTTTGTTGTGGTGACAGTGATCGTTACTAGTTTCTTCRGCACATGAGTGGGACTTGCTATGCATTTGCTAACAAGACTTTTTATAGACTTTTGGGCTGTACTCCCAAGTATTAAAAGGCTCTTTAGTGACTGAAACAAAGGAACTTGCTTCCAATCCTGCAAAACAAAAATCCTACAAAATAAATTAAGTCATTATGTGACCCGATTGTTTGTCTTCTGTGACCATACAGCAAATGCAGTAATAGACCAGAYTGACCCAAAAACGGATATCAGAGCCATCATACTTTCAATATRCAACATTTAGATCAGTAGCGAAGCCTGAGCTCTATGCTTTGGGCATCTCAATTAAGTTGATAGGAGTCTATCCAGGACTTGAAGATTAAGATGCTCAATGAAACCTGACCAAGGTGGRTGCCTGGTGGCGACCAGACACAGTCCTCACCTGTGGGGTTTGGAYTAGATGATCTGTAAAGGTCCCTTCCAACCTTAAGCATTCTGTGATTCTATGAGGTGGAATAAACATCAACAGCAACAACAACAAAAAAAAGTTTGCATTCTTGTGATGTATTAAAAAAAATCTGTAAAGTAACCAGGATTTTTCCATTGATTTGAGAAGTGCTTRTTCACGAGAAAAACACCATATTTGGTTATTTTCAGGTTTCAMTGACTTATTTAATGCTGAGGATCTGAAGTGATCCTTCCTGTGGAACCCTATTTCTTATTAGGTTATTTCATAAATTAGAAAGTCATTACATCTGTCTCATKGAAAACAGAACAAAAAGACAATCCTTAACCAAAAAGGCTGATCTTCTACAATGATATAACAGAGGGTTTTTCTTTTTTTTTTCAAAAAAAGAAAGAAAGAAAAAAAACAGTCCAGTCAAACTAAACATGTGGCATGAGTTTTGCCACTGCCATATGYGCAATGGGGTATGCTGTTAATTTCTGGGAAATACTCCCAAATTTCACCCCTGCCCCAGCAAAGTGATGAAGAACATAATTCATCATAAACACTCTAAAAAATAAAACTAGCTAATTGTAAAAAGAATAGGAATATGTATTCTGCTGGCTGGGTGGTTTCTTGATAACCTAAACACCATCTGAAGTTAGCAGTGTATAAAAATCTAGTCTGAGGCCCAGTCAGCTATATGACTTTTTCTACGCAACTTTAGTAAATCAGGCAGGTTTGAAGCGTAACAATTCAGATTGTATCACTCAAAACAATARGATATATTAGTTGTAAAAGCTTACAAAATGTCAACATGCATAAAATCAAAGAACTCTCATGTTGACTTCGTATTGACTTAGTAGGGACCTCCTACACAGCTTTTAAAGCCACACAGATTTTTTCCTTTTTCGCGTATTTTCAGTGTATTCCATRTATCTCTTATTTGAAATAATAACAATCTGTATTTCAAACAGAGGTCATGTTGTTAATTCATAAAGAACTCTGGCAAGCAGTATCCTCAAAAGTGTTTTAAGCCACGATTCAGAGCTCCAATACTCTTTTAAAAAGTGTCTACCAGCAACATCAACAACAAAAACCTATTTTGTTCCTGCCCACGTTAGCATTTTGGAGCGGGGAGGGATCAGACACATAGCTGCTGAAGTGACTCTCCCCAGTTACTGAGCTTTCGATGGTGCCATGAAGCTGTCGAGGGATGCACCATCTGGATTCTTTCTGGATGAGGCTAACCTGGAAGATGTGCTTCAAAAGCCAGACTAAACCTCGTCCAGAGCTAACCTCCTGAATTTATGTACAGGTTGGGATGTCCAAGCCTCAGCACCAACAGTTTCATGTTACAGATTTTCCATAGAGCGCATTGCTTGCTAATGGAGATGCAGTGTAAGTTTTTCACACATAAAAGGTATAATTTTACTAATTACCAGTGATCTGTTTCCAGAAAGTCGCATAGTTCACTAGGCAAAGTATATTCTCCTACAGCTCTTGGTAAATGGATTGTGTTTCTTAGAAGGAAACCTGGCATGTTGTCATTACAAGGTCCTAATTATACAGAGTTGATTTGTTCTATAAATGAAAAAGAAAAAAAAAAAAAGCCAGAAAGCACTTGAGAAAGAAAAAGAAAGAAAGAAAAAAAGGATGGAAAGAGAGCCTTCACAATGAAGGAAAAAGAAGCACAGCTAGATTATGCCTAATTCATCATGATTTGCAGTTGCAACCAAAAGCCTTTGATATCAGTATCACAAGTTCTTCTACTTCTGTCAGTTTGTTTTGGACTGGGACTTTTAATGCTTAGGAGGGGAGTGCTAAACCATGGTGTTTCCTAACTTGTTTAAATCAAAGTGTTTTTACAGCTTCTTATGTTTGATTCACTAGTGCTGAAGTTGTTGGGTCTCTGTTCTGGMATGCCATGCTTGCCGATTCAATGGTTACCATTAAAAATGTCAGTATAAACCCACAGATACTTCATGAGAAGTACTGGGATTCTGGAGTTATGTCCCAAGTCATGTACAAAATACTTAAAATTCAGAGATAGCATTAACTGGTGGGAAAAGATTTTTCTTTTTTTAATGGAAGTCACTGTGTATGAAATCCAAAAAGTTGTCTTCTTCTTATCCATATTTATGAAGGAAATTCTCCACTTTAAATTTCCTGATGGAATCCAACCATTTGAACTGATTTTAATTTCAGAATGGATTAGGCCTGAAAACTCAGCTGGCTAGACCAAGAAAACAGACTTCCTTGTATTTTGTTCCCCCTAATTTTGGACATATTGAACATAAAGCAAGGCAGGCAGACAGTCATATTTACTTATAGCAGAGTCATTGCCAAGTTTATAGAAGCAACCTTTATCAAAAGATTTTTTTGTATGTTGTATTTCTCTTCCAGATACATTTTGAATTTTCATTTCTTTTCATATTCCCTTAGATACTATGTTGATTTTTCTGTCTTGGCAACATAGTCTATCATTATATCTTGTTTTAAAAGGTGTTGAGTGATTAGAGAGGAGTCAGCACGAAAATAGCAGCAGCCGTGACTGCCTGTGCCTGGCAGAAAGCGCCCAGCTCCTATCTGCATTCAGGCTCACAGAGCTGGTGAGGACACCGTTGGCTCATCTTGCTGCAGAATTCACATCACCAAAAAGAATATAGCAATGGTAACCGAGCATTAGCCATATTAGATACTCTGTCTCTCTCTATGCAATTTCTTGGGACAATAATCAAGAAAAAAGTCCAGCTACCCATTATGGGTAAATTAGAGGTGACATGCTCATGTCTTCTTGGCTTCTCTTTCGCTAAGCATATATTCCCAAGTTAAAATAAATAACAATAACAATAATAAACACTGTTTGAAGCTAACTTTTTCTTTATTGTAGATATTTGCCCATAGTGTCTCTATTTGCTAGCCACCTTCTCTTTTTGCTTTTGTTCTTCTTATTCATAGCAAAGACAATGTATTCCTGGTTTTGGCTGAAACTGTCCTAAGACTCACTCTCCGCTTTAAAGCTTTATCATACGAGTCAATAAGCAGCTGGCAGTGGGCACGTCAATATCCTTTGACAATTTACATCAGGTGATAATCTTTGCAATAAAAATAAAGTCACAACTGGACTTTTCCCGCCAGATTCAGTGTGAGGTAAAGAGGACATTTCCTTGATGTGCACAAGCTATCAGTCATAACCTCATTCTCCACCACTGCCCCCCAAAACGTCCATTAGCTTCTCTGCCTTTAAATGTAATTACAGATTAATTTTATTTTATTCATCATTTTAGATCCTTTTCTCATAATGGAATTCCTGTCACGGTCTTTCTAAAGGTTTTCAGGATAAAAGCAAACCAACTACCACATTTTCTTGTGGACGAAGCTTTGTAACTTGGCCAAAAGCCATTTATAGAAGGAACACATCAGTTGGAGGCCTTTCTCTGCAGTCTAAATGAGAAATTGCTCCTTATGTTGTCTTTCATCTTTTAAATATGTTCCAATCTGATCTGAGCAGCTGTCTATGTTAGATTTATTCCTCTGCTTGTTCACGGATGTTCTCATCTATGCTAATCAGTCTTCCTTTGTACATCTTAAGCATTATCTTCTTAATCAAGTTTATTTTCAAACCTCATTTCTTGGCTTTCATGGTCCAGTTCCTCTATTAATTCTTGTGGATTATTTGAGTTTTCTAACCATCTTGATAGCTGAATATCTGATTTAAATTGCTTTTTTYCCCTTAATATTGAGCATTCATTTCTCTCATTCTAGACATTCCTGTTACAGCTTTAAAATACTAATACCACATCATTTCATTTCTGTCTCTCTCGCTATAAACACACACACATACACATATAAATAATCCTACACAAGTTAAACATGCGGTAGATGTTTCATATTACTGTATGCTTCCTGGAGGCACAAAACAGTGTAACATTTTTATGTGCTTAAGCTTTTCAAAGCTCTGCCTTTTGAGCTTTTTTTCCAGCTGAATAGCTACGTTCATGCAGTTCACGACTTCCATACAGAATAATCAGTTAGGTCTATACTTGTTCTCCAGTAACTCATTAATCATTTGAGTTTTATTCATTACAAAGCACCTAGAACAAAAGCCCATCTGTTTTCATGGTTTAACCAGTCACTACAGTGTGGCAATTACTACAGTATTTTTACCCTTTTCACTTCTGAAAGGCCCCAGCCCTCACCAAACTCTTTCCTTACCAGCTTCTGGGCTGGAGCATCACTGAAACAGGCTTGAGTCCACCACTGCAACCTCCAGCAGTCGGGTTTCTTTTAGCTACCTGATTCATCCCTGGTTCTGCTTTGTCTTTGGGATTATAGAAAAAGATCACACACACAAAAAAATAATAATAAGGCACTAAAGGCATTCCTAAAGCAGCAGGCAATATTGGCTGTAGGGCTGAAGGGTGGCTGAACCAGCAGGCCTCCCTGAGCCCCACACGAAAGGCAAGAACTTCATCCAGAGAGTCAAGATTTTGGCATGTCCTTGCCTCAGCCTACTTCCAGCACCCTCTGCCTTTTCCAAAGCAGGAGGGATGTGTATAACCCTTCCTGTCTGGCAGGTTATCTCTCCATCTCTCCAAGATGCTCCTCTCATACCAGTGTTCACTATCTCATCCACACCTCTGGCTTCATTCAGGCAGTCTACTTCATCCCTCAATTCTCTATTGAAATGGAAACTGTGAATAAAATTTGTTTCCATGCCCAGAGCYCACAAAGATCCCACAAACCATTTCAGTTTTATTACCTAATCCCGATTACTGGGTGTTTTGCCACTTATCTATAGTTTGCCGGGGCTTTGGTCCCAAACACGAGGCTTAAACAGCGCCTCAGACCTGGGATTGGAAATGAGCTTCCCCTGCCTTCACTGAGAGGAAAGTCTTGGCTGCTGCCATTAGTGCCTGTCATTCCTCTGATGTAAACATGTATTTTCTCATAAATTCTAGTCTCTTAGCAAAGACCATGCAAGTCACTACTTTATGAGATTACTGTACTGCACAGCAGTAGAAATGAAGACCTACAAAGTAACTTAAACGAAAATGAAGAATGAACAGCCTTCCCAAAGCCCAAAGAGGCAGCTACAAGTTAAACACAGTGGGTGGCTCTCACCTGTGCTGCTCCAGTGCCACAACAGAATTTATTGTAGGTTCTCTCACGGCTGCAGCTCAAGGTGCCGCTCTCCACTGGGAGCAGCGTGCTTTGAGATTACCGGCATGCATTTTCCTTTGATGTGTGATGTGAGGTCAGGTAGGATATATGGTCCATCGGGGGGTCTGTTTGTGCAGAGGAGCAGAAAGCTCCCTCAGCAGCGAGCAGATCTGTGCCCTGCCTGGACCCACTGCACCGGGCAGAGCGTGGTGCAGCTTGCTTGCTTCCCTTATAGGGAAAGGAAACGCCGAAGAGATGATTTAAACAAGAACTTTGCTTGCCTGCATTGAACAACATGGGGCAAACAGATGTTAATACTGAAGTCCCATTGTAATTTCTTGTGGGCTTGCCTAGATAGCTTTCAATTGCACACATGTGAAAAATAAATAAAACCACATAAGCACACGTCTGTTACAGCTCAGGCCAGTTAGTGTCAGGTCCTTTGTTTATTTTTTTAATTGAAGATGCTTAGGCATTTAATAGCTTGAGACAGAAAGAGGTCCCTCTGTTGGCTTGTGTTCAGGCTCATTTGTATTCAAATCCACATTTTGGAACAAAGAATCCAAAATGAGCACATACTGAAGTCAAATAATGCATCAGTCACCGAGCACAGCTCTGGAACATATTGTGCATATRATTTCTACATAACTGGCTTTGTAAAGAGCTCTGCTTCAAGGGGGTAGTCTCCTGCTAAATTAGGCCCTGCTCCAGCACACATTTATGCACATGCTTAATTTTTTGCAAAGAAAGCTCTACTATCAAAGTTGATGGAGCTGTGCTTGGCTCTGAGCAAGCCTCCTAGTTTACTGCACATAGGTTCAGGGTGACTGAGTTTTGCACTGCAATGTGAAGCATTACTGATTAGAACGAGATTTTCTTCTAGGGCAGTATCTTATTCTTTGTCTGCTTTTCTCAATGTTAATTATGAGACATATCTGAATTTTTATGCCCCCATTCAAAAATGCTACTCATCACAAACCCTTAAAATTTCATATAGTTCTACAGTTTTCTGTTTGGAAAAAAAAAAAAAAAGAACAAGCAGTAAGCAAAATGGCAAAGATTTCCATTCTAATAAATATTTTCACATGAAAATAATTTCCCTGCAAAAGAAGCTGCTTTTTCTTTTCTGTTCAAAGTGAACATATTTGTATTTTACATATATTTTTCTGTTAAAGAAATAATATTTTCCATTGTCGGAAAAAGGTTACAACAAAACCTTACAAAAATTTTATATTCCAAAATGTTGACCACAACTTAACATAATTTAAGAGCTATCCCTACCGCTGTACAACTGCCACTGGAGTTATTTCTATGGCAAGTGTTCTTCTATTGAGTCTTCTCTCTGTAATGTGCATAAATAATTTTTACAAAGTAATGCAAAGCAGCAATTGCCACAGTGCAAGGACATATAACATGCCCTGGCACTTAAAGAGATTAGTGGTTTCTTAGGTACTGTAAGAGGTAACTAAGCAGGCATTTAAACACAGTTTAAAGTATAGTAGTAGAAGGGCATGGAGCCCTTCGCCTCAAGGGTCCTGAAACTCTTCACAGAGCTATTGGCTCCAAAGTGCCCCCTGGCAGCCGAATTCCTGCTGCCTCCACGGCAAAGGCAGTTGGATACCGGCCTCACAACCAGGTGAGGGAAAAGTTGGAGAAAGCAAACGACCTTGAGCTGCAGAATGAAATAAAAAACACAGGACACAACGTAACTGGGTCGTGTACTACAGACAGGTCATTCTGACAGGAGGGGAAAATTCCCTGTGGTGGAAGTGACAGGCAGACACCAGACACAGAAACGGCCCTGTGCCAAATGTTCCTGGGAGAAGCGAGAGGGAGGAGAATTAAAGCATTAGCATCAATCTCTGTGATTCATYGACTGCACGTCTCTCCTCTCTTTGAATCAGCAGAGGAGAGGGGCCTGATTTATCAGCCCTAGATCTTATCTATAAATGTTGCTTCAGTTTTTATCTGGTTTCCCCAATTCATTACTTACTGTCTGCAATGCTGGCTGCAGGAGATTAGAAGTCTCTCTCTTCTGAACGTGCACAGTAAGCTTTATTCACCTTTTTTTTTTTTTTTTTTTTTTTTTTTTTTTTTTTTTTGTCTTTTTCTGAGGGCTGCAGAGCTCTATTGATATTTCACACTTGTTCAAGGGCCAAAATCTAATATTAGAAAAACAGGGTTAGAGTTCTAAAAATATTCATGTCCTCTGGCATATTTTTCCATGCTTAGTACAATACTTATTCCTGAACTCAGAGTGATTTGTCAATCTTCTCAAATACGTCTCAAAAATCAAAGGGGGTTTGCTACCCTATAAGTGTACTATAATCTCCATATACAATTTATTATAGTAATCCATCTACAACTAAATTATAGTCACTTCTGAGGTAAAAGGTTACAAGTGCATCTGACACAGTATATGTTTAAATATTTATAAAAATTGTCACAATCAAAAAATGAGCACTTACCCCGAACTTTTATATACCTCTTAAAATACCCAAACAAAATTTAAACATCCACATCCTTTCTCAAGAACCATCAGAATTAGCCCTGTGCAACCTCACACACCTTTAACCCTTACAGAGCTCTAATTTCCATTAAAACCCACTTGCTCCAAAATTCCCAGGAGTGGATGCATTTTGCAGACTGCCCTGATGCTCACCATCCTAAAGCTTTTTTTAGTAATAGATGGCAGTCACAAAACAAACAGTGGACGCAGCTTTGTGTCTTCAGAGTGATGGGGAGATGCCTTTGTCCACAGTTATGGAAGCAGGGCACACAAAATTGCAACTTACATATAGGGATGTCCACAGCTCCTTGGAGCTCTGTAAAGCCCATTGAGCACCGTAAATTCTGCCTGGGAGCTAATACCTGTGGATGAGGAAGCAGCAGGARCCTGTACTGCAATAACACCATCTATTAAGCAGGCGACAGCCACGTTATCAGGCTCCGGTGCGGCGCGAGGATCGAGCACTCGGCGCCTGCACAGTCCCATCTGCAAGGCACAAAGATCCCGGCCACATGAGAGAGCAGCAATTAATCTTTGCTGAGCACAAGTTAGAGCCCTGGAGGAATCCTGACCAAGCATCCGTAAGGAAGGTGGGAAACACCAGCCCGGCCACATCTTCTGCTTCCTTGCACGCTACAGCTACATTGTATTATATTATATATTACAGTTATATTAGGAACAGGTTTCAACCAGCGAGGGTCCCCCCACTGACCTTGCACTTACCCTGCACTGGACCAGGCACAGGATGCCGCCCCGGACACGATGTTGTTTTAGAGCTGGGTGGCATTAGCCAGTTGAAAACCTTTTGGGCTCTACCTCCTAATTAAGTGCTTGTCTACCCTGAGAGATGCRCTGGTACAGCCAGAGAACCTTCTAACTGTTATAATTGGGATATAAATATATCTCTCTATTTGGATATACACATAAAGAACAGGAGTGCCTATCTCTGGCTTAGCTTGTGTCACTTTGAAAACTGTTTATGGAGAAAAAGATATCTTTATTCCTCCCTAAACATGTCCAAAGGAGGAGTTTTATTGTACAATCTGGTATAATTGCAACTGGTATAATTTTATCAGAATAACCAAGCCATCAAGTTTTCCCTGCAGACAGTCCTTCCTAGCATTCTCACATACATATTAATAGGATGRGAAACCTGTAGGATCTTAGGAAGGAAATCCATTATTACAGAGATTCTGYGCTAAGGGACAAAGATTCACCAGTAAGATAATACAGAAAATTACCCCTAGTGATATAGGCAGCATGAGATACTTTGACTATCTGGCAATTTCCACAGTTTCCAATTGTGACAAGTGCCAGTGTGCAACGGCCACAAGTGATCAAGAACTCAGGTCAATTCTTGGTGAAATAGCAACACTTGGAAGAGCTTTTTGGAAGAGCTTAACAGCCCTGGGGCACAGCAGGGATGCATTCCAGCTCGTCTGTGCTCCTAGAGACACCTCCTTGCAAAAATATAACCTTATACAGGATACTTAGGAAGTCAGTCTAACGTGCCACTTCCTTTACTAAGGAAGCACCTATAGTGTGAATGCAGCATCTTTATCATCCATTTACTTCCTTCACTTTTAAGCTCCTGGCATGTCAGCTTCTCATGTATAGATATGATGCCATTTGAGATTAACGCTGTGTTTTATCATGTTGACAAATGCACACAGGAACTGGAATCTTTTCAACCACGCTGAATATAGAAAAGTTTATGAGAACATTCATTCATATTTTTAAATAAATTTGTTTGGACTGACATTTCACTACATTTTCCACTCATATTTTTCTTAACAGACACACTGTTGTGGAAGTAGTTGTAAGCGAATAATGAGGAATAACAAATGTATGCAATACTCTGCAAAACTCTCACATACAACTGAAAAAAATCCAGGATGGTATTTGCTGTCAATTATTTATGCAGTTTTAGGTMTTTGAATGTTGCTTTCTATCCAAGACAAACCTCACCTGGTCAGGAACTCTTATCTACAGAAAAAAAGGTTGCCAGACTGATTCAACAACAGTAGGGTTTCTAACTCACTTTCCATTCTGAAGTCACTTGCTTATTTTTTGCATGATCTCATTTGCTTTTGATTGTTAAAATTTAAGAACTCCAACTTAAAGCAAATCAACATCAACCAGGCAGAAACCAGTTCCACATGGAATGGGGATASAGAGCCCATGGCATGGGTGAAGATAGAATGACATATTGCTAACTTTGGAAATCCAGGAAATCATCTCCTGAAAACTCAGGAAGATTTACGCCTTTCTAATCCAATCATAATTCACTTCCACAAAATATGGAATGAAATCCACAGAGAATCACTCAAGGAAATTCTTTGAGCAGACATATGGGGAAATTCCTCAGTAAAGGTAAAAGGTTATACATTATCTTGAGACAACAGAATAAAAAAAAAAATCAGGGTCTCCAATACTGTGAGAATGGTCATTTTAAATGAACTCGATAGGTGAAAGGAAAGAGAGAAAACATAGACACAACCGTAGATATAAACAGTATTTCTGGCAATTATGTGCTGGCAAATAGGTTAAATTTAGTAGAGTCAACGGGGTTATCATAAGAATAAGCTTGAATCAGCAGTCCATAACAAGAGACAGGAKGTCAACACATAATTCGAAATTATGCTAAGAAAAGCCAATCCTGAATTGCAGGAAACTCAGAAATAGTGAGGCTCCTGCCTTACACCCCGTGGCCACTGCCAAACCCACTACCATCAGTAGGAAGCAAGATCAGCCAGATATACTCTTTTTTTTTTTTTTTTTGCATGCTGAGATTCCTCTAAACAGAAGCCATTGCCTTTTCCAATACAGGCTCAAGCAAAAGTTCAGTGGAAATGAAAGGAAAAAGAGTACCTTTGTTATTGTCAAGCCTTGAGATAAATCCAGTTTCTTTTCCCTCCTCCCTCCCTCCCTCCCTCCCAACTCAAGGGAATTTGACTTGACAGGTACATCTTGAAGTGCTATTCTCTATATTGTGTTAAGAACACATTTTTAAGGTGCACCATGGAATTCAATTACCTTTGAATGCTCCTGCCACACCACTTGAAGTGGGGCATGAATGGATACACCTCTGAGAAACTCATTCTGTGAACATAAAAACAGAAACTGAAGCTAAATCYCTCCAAAATTTACCTGAAAAATATAAAATGAAAACAAACAGAAGTGGGAAAAATAGTGTCATTGGAAGCTTCTCAGTAGATGCTCTTTCCTGGTGCTCTCCCTAGCCAATACATTAGACATTTTAAGGGCGGTCTGTGTAGGGAGGACAGATGTACCGAAGTGTGGGACTCCCTGCTGCAGAGTGCACGGCTGGGAGGAATGCTGCCGCACTCCCCAAATTCACCAGGGAGGGAAGGGAGACGAGGATTTACATTCTCCGCTGAAGACTGCACCAGGAGATTGTGAGAGAGTTATGCTGTCACTTGAGAGGCCAGCTTGAAATATACGTGGCCCATAATATTCCATGAGTTATGGTACTCCAGTGCATAGGTACAGACTAGGTTAAGAGGGTGTAATCAGAACCAGAAGTAAGGATGTTCTAGGATGACATGCTGCTTATCAATATCGGMGTAAGTATAAGAATGCTCTCTACTACATATCCTTTTCCTTGAATTAAAATATGCATGTGTGTGTGTATATATATCCCCTGTAGTACCATGAAATTGATCTTTTTATTTCTAATTGTAGCAGATTATATTTAAAATTCTAAAAAGATTCATCGAGGTCTTTAGCTGCCTGGATCTGATGCAATGGTTTGGGATTTGGGGTGGGGGGTGAGGGAATGCACGGAAAAAAGTTACTAAGGAGAGAATCACAAAATTGAAGAGTTTAAAAGGACCTAGAGCCCTGTAAGCTATGGCAGAGAAGATTCATCATGATAAAACTAGGGAGAAGAAACAGATGTGGAGCACAGCAGTCTCTGAAGACTGGAACAAAGAATGATACGTCAATTTTGCATCCACTTGCTTTCTGTTTTCTTCATGAATGCTGTGATTGTGTTTCTTCAAAGACTATTTACCTACTAAGGAAARGGAAAAATACTCTACTGATCAGTCAGAGCACTGTCTGATTGAGGAGCACCTGATTTTTCGTCTATGTGAGAGGCAGATCTCTTCCAGAAGACAGCTGAGGTGATAGATATTTATAGAAGCTCAGAAACAAATGGGCCAAGAAGTTTGTGGGAGTATTTTGTAATGTTACAGTGTTACTTAACTGTGTTAAGGCTTGTTAATATTCTCTTCCTCCAGGAGGCAGATCTTTAAGATCCTTGTCCAGCTATAAGACATTCTTAYAGCATTTGCAACATACAGAAGATTTGATAATCTCTTTTTATGTGCCCATATCAGAGACTATCCTAACATACCTCCGAACATCATAATTTAATGAACCGAGTGTGAAATTGGTAGATAAAAATTTTGGACCCACGTTTTTACATCACCTGTGTACAACTAACTGAACCTGAAATTTGATTCTTGATTTGATAAATGTAAAATATTTGTGGAAAAGTATTTATGGTCCAGTTCTAGGGGACTTCTATTTTCTAGCTTAAATATGCATCCAGTATCTCCTGGGATTCACATCCAAGGTTCTCCATATTTCCATCTCCCCAGTTGTCAAATGAAGACAACATGGAGAGGAATTCAAGTGGAAGCCTCTGCTGAGCTGGGACCAAATCTAGCTCAGGGAGTTGCTTRTCTTTTTGGTTTGTATTTTTCAGAATCTAGAGTCTAATTAATTACTGATTTTAAATCTGTCAGAACCTAATGGAGAGAGAGTTTCTGTATATGGATAGGAATGGGTAAGGCAAATTTCCAGATTTTCTGCCATGAATATCAGAAGGAAAAAACCTTCTTCTCTCAAGTGAAACAGTTAAGAAATTCATGTTCTGTCCTAATCTGAAACAGCACTGCCTAAAGCTCCCAAATGCATAGCTGAAAATATGCAACAATCTTTGGTGCATTAGGAGTTGTAGATTATTTACATGCTTGGCGAGGCAGTTTAAGATCATTGTTTTCTGTTAAGTTCTCGAGTGATTATTAAAAAATATGTTTAATGGAAAACTTTTAAGTATTTTCTATTAGGAAAAAGAATCTTTCAAGATAGGCAGATGCAAACAGATAATGATTGCCATATGTCAAAAGGATTTCATGGTTAAAAAATGGACTTAAACAATGCCTTTCTAAACTCCCATAAAAYCAAGATTTTAGTTTTTTTTCTTTTAATAAATTCTGTAGGTTTTCTGCCAAGGTTTTATCAGTGGAAAATAACAATTCTTGACCTTCCTATATCTTACAGAATATTTATCTTCCTAAAGCGATCTCTGCTTATAACATTACTAACAGAGCTAAAAGATATTAATTAAATACCCCTTATTGAATCCATACTTATATGAATTCAAATGCATTACACTAATATCAGGTTTTAAGCTGAACTCAAAATAATCTTTGTCCATCACCTCTCAAGAGGATAGATTTCCTGGGAGTTCTTGCATTGTCTGGACTTGGACTCTGAAAGACATAAGAACAAAAAGCAGGAAGAATGTCTGCTTTAAAACAAAATGTCTTTCTGAAAACCACAGAGATCTGACAATGGGAAATCACCAGTCTCCATTACAGTCTTTATCAGTAGGTTTTGTGTCCTGCTTTTTCAAGTCTGCTAGAGATAATGAAATTACAAATTAATYGCGTCTCTGTTTTGTTTTTGATGCTTGGAAACTAACAATATAAGCACATTTTTTTTTATCCAAGATATTTCACTCACATCTGTAGACATGAAACAGATGTACCTACGCAGCTTCATTAACTATAACTGATAATAAAATATTGACAGGAACTCGGGATTCTATCTTAACTATTGTACGTATCACATTCATGTCTCAGAGGTGGTATTAGAAGATCCAGGAGTGCAGCTGGCTGCTTATACAAATTAATTCTGCCATTTCTTCTCACAAACAATATGGGTAAATGAAAAATAATCTTTCATTTTCCAGTTGAACCTAACTGACCAGTGCCAAAATACTAACAAAGAATTGAAACAAAACAATGCTCTATTTCCTGTCTCAGGAGCCATCTGCACATTTGCATGTTTGCCAAAAGCATTCTCGATTAGTTCAGCTATCCCAACTAGTCTCAACTAGTTACTTGCTATTAAACTTTTAGTACTGTTCATAAGATGTTTAAATAGTTCCTTCAAGACACTTCTTGCTATGAACTGAAATCTGATCTTCCCTTTCTGCTTGAAGCTGAATAGCCAGCATGTTAAAGCTGCAAACTAAATCCTAACGTAGTCAAACAAACCCAGCATTAACCACTTGAACTTCTGGTGTTAAGGTTCAAATTTGACTCAGACTTGTCAAGTGTAAACCTCACTTTCAGGGCTGCTTTAAACACATATAAGTGCAGTTCAAGACCACATCTGGAACAAAAAGCCAGCTTTAGAGCTTGGCCCTGCTAGCTGTCAACTCCTTATAACCCTTTGATAAAGGAATTCAGTAACAGATAACCAGAACTCTGCACTGCTCAAATGAGCTGGAGCTCACTTCTTCCACACAAATCTTGGATTCTGCAGCACTCCGGCATGATGAACGGGATATTTGGGCCCATTTCCAACAATGGCTTCCAATAACTAAGGCAAACATTATCAAAATGAATACAGTATCAGTATACCTTTTTTTTTTTTTTTTTTTTTTAATGCATACTCTTTTGTCAATTTGGGAGTGAGATTGCTGCAAATCTGCACAGACAAGGCTCCCATATGCTGCCAGGAAATCTCAGCAGCAGAGCAAAGTGAGCTTTTGACACCTGGGGAGGTGTCGGAGGATAGCTTGGCATACCTGGTTATTTCTGCCAAAATGATGAGTAATAAAAATCAGTTACCACTGCTGAAATGGAAATCACCTTCTTAAGTTTTCAGCATCTCATCATTTGAACGGCTAGATCATTTCACACCTCTACTAGGTACTCTCATGTAAGGCCACCTAGAGACTGAGAAGAAAAACATTTAAAAATTCAGCTAGCATCCTCTATTTTTTTTTCTACTTACTTAATGGCTCCTTTTTCAAATTAAACAATTAAAAGAAGTTTCATTTACTACATATTTACATATTTAGCATATACATATGTGGGAATGCAATGCCTTCACAGTGAAAGAGCATGTCTTGTTTGCACTCACTTCACTTTGACCTAATTTGACAAGAGAAGTTTCAAGTTCTTAAAATTAACCATTCATTTGCCCTATAGCATTTAACAGATATCACTCAAGGTATAATTTTTGGCTTTAATTCATTACATATATTTTGTTAATATTGCCTCATTATCCAAGAATAATATGGCTTTGTTTTACTGTCTTTAACTTGGATCTTCCTCTACTATAATGCAAAAATGCCTCTTGTTCTAACTGTGACCCAAAGAAACTCAACGGAAAAGTCATCATGTTCTTCAAAGATTAACAGTGTACTTTTAAATTCTTCAAAGAGTCTATTAGGAAGAACCATGGAATTTTAAAACAATTTAGACTAGATTTACAAAATAAAAAATAACATTTACTTAGTTGACCACAGTTAATAATAAGAAAAAAAAGTCCTAAAGAAATGGAAACATATCCTCCCACTCAGAGCATCATAAGAGCACAACATTGCTTTGTAAAACCAAGCTGTAACATCAGCTCCAGAAGTATCACTGGGAAGAAATACAGCACCAACCTTTGAAGTGAGTTTAATCCTCCCAAGGAACTAAATAAAATTAACATACTGGCAGAAATACTCTATGAGCGTAATTACCAAAGAGCAGAGAGAAGGAAATTGAACTCAGACTGGAGACTCTAGTGAGATCTTTGGGAGATGCTATATGGGAACTATCTCTATCTCTTCTAGACTATATCTGCAACCTAGGCCTGTCAGAGAAAGCACATTGTCATAAATGTCATAAATTGTCATAAAACTCGTAAATAGCAAGTCAGATGCTCAAAATCTTCAGAACTATGTGCAAGAACTTGGACCAAACAGGGGAAGAAAAAAAAAGAAAGCACTTATGGAAATAYCAAGGAAAGTTCAGGAAACAGAATAACCAAGTAGAAAAATTAAGTAAAAGTCCTTCCATAGAACAGCTTCCAAATGTGAATACATATTTATATTAAAGAAGCGTGAGTGGGCGCTTGCAAAGCACGGAAAAAGCCGAGATCTAAAAGTCCGTGGGGGCCCGACAGGGCTCAGCAGGCAAGTGGAAACAACTGGGCTGCTCTAGGCTCAAACGTGCTGAGCTTCTGCCTTGCCTGCGAACCCACGGGGCTTGATGGGCCGTGCCGTGCTCTGCGGCCTCGCGAACAGGCCAGCACTGAAGTAGCCTCTTGAAGCTGTTTACACAAGGAAACCATCATTGCTGCTTTTAATATCTCCTTGCCTGAGGCAACCACCTGCTTGGCCCAGCATGTATGCTGCAGAATTGGCCCTGGCAGCAAAATACGGCAAGGCAGGCGGTGCTGGTGCCACAGAAATGATGGGAGGAGAAAGAGCAGCTGCAGAAACCTGCCCGGGGCTCTCCGGCTTACAGGGCTTTACAAGAGTGTTTGCAGCCCTGATGGTTACGGGCAGACGCTTTCCCACACAAAGCCATTAGAAAATGGTGCGTCCGTGTCTGGTCCTGAGCCCTGCAACAGCTTTCTCTGTATCAAGATTAAAGGAAAGCTAGGCAGCTGGGGTTAATAAGCTGCAAATCAATGCCATTACCAGCGAGAGGAAAAGAGCAAAAAGAGCCCAAGCGCTGCAGAAACAGAAACTTTCAGCTCTGCCTCTTGCTCTGCGGAACAGTACTGTGCTTGGATTTGGCCTTGGGTTTAGGGAGATAAAAAATATGGATAATGTCTGAACTTCTTGCTTATTAAAAATGCATATAGCTCTTATACAGGCAGCTGCATATATGCACATGTGCATATGTGTCTTTCTGTTGACTAGCCTGAGCTTTTGATAAGATCTTGCATGATATTTTTAGGATTTGAGAGGAGGCACAGCCAGGATTAGTAGGGATATGAAATTTAATTCCACTCTCTATGACCTGCCTCAGTGTTTGTCATGATAGCACAGACCCTCTTTCCCTGTCTCGTCCCACTTTCTCAGGATTTCAGAACTAATGGCTACAGATTACTCAATTTAACAGTAGTCAGGAACATTTCTGTGCACCTTTCTGAGATTAGCTTTTCTGGGTCATTTTGGACAGATTTTGGCATGTGCTTTCAGCCTGTGTCAGTTACCTCTGTCAGTCCCTGCAAACTCACAGCTACATCTTGGGTGTCAGGACCGAGGCAGTCTGTGTGGAGCAACTCTGTCTTACTAGCACGTGCCACTCCAAGTCCATTTTCTCCAATGCCAGAAATGTTTCCAGATACTCTTAATTTACTCATATAGACACAGCCAAGGAGTTCATACAATTGGAGATCTCACAGTAAAATCACCAGTTGAATATTGAGCTGTTTCATGCACTCATGATTGATGGATAGATTTTAGAAGCAGCAGCCAGAATGTCACCTAACGAACCTGCTCAGCTGAACAAGGGGACCTGCATGGCAGGTCAAGCATCCAGCATTTTCAAGAAAAGGCAACATCTCRGTTTCTCTTAAATTGCTGGCTTTACAAAACAGAAATCCTGCACTGCATCAGAAAAGTTCAAAAGGAATACAAGGCTATAAAGCAGTCCTCTTAAGCAAAGAAGTAACAACTCAGATGAAGCATGGATTTACACCTAGCAACCTCTTATTTCAATTATAGTTTTACAAACTACTTTGTATACGCCAGCACATTCTGCCTTTGTAACTTCATCTTAATGTGTGAAAAGGGACTGTCTCATTTTTCCGAGCAATATTAACTTATATTCTTATTTTAATTTCTTTAACATTATTCATTTCTTGAACAGTATTAATTTATACTGCTGTATTTTAATCTTTCCTTTTAGTGCCTTGCTCTTTTCTAATTACAGAACTATTTCTTTGCAAAATTAACAGTGAATTATCATTAGCCATGTTCATTTGGATTCAGTAGAAAACAATTTTCTCTTTTAATATATTTCTTTTCTTTGTAAGAGTAATAACAATTTATACATCAGACAGGTTAGGTGTATTTGTATGCACAGATTTTCATTGCTGCTAATGAGGAAGATTTTTCTTTTCTTTTTCTACTAATACAGAAAAATCACCTAAACTGTGCTGGTTTTTGCATTTTTCACATTTAAGTCCTTCTGAAAAGGAACAAGCTTCAGAGATACAGGAGCATCATGAGGCTGACAGGTTGCAGAATGTGCTTGCAGAAACTCAAAAAAAAAAAAAGATCAGAACCCCAAATATTCAAATATTTATAAAATACTAAGAGTAATTTTTCATAGAAGTGGGAATAGCACTCAGAGAAAACCACAGCTGCAGACTATCAGGAAAGGCTGTAGAAGTGTAGAAAATCTGTATAGGCTCCGCAAGTGTAGAAAATGCCATGATTTCCCAATTACCTCAGTAAGCAGAGCATGTCRCTAGGACAACAGATTGACTCAGCATCAGCTGGAAAATTATTCCTCTAGTGAGTGACTGTGAGACCGAAGAGGAAGGACAGGGAAGTCTGCAAGGAAATATTCTTAAAAAGAGGTGAGAAAAATTACAAGTACAAAGCCCTGTGTGGTTTCAGAGCCAGAGGAAGTAGCAATGGATCTGAACTCACTAAAGCACTAACATAGAAATTTTCTTGTGCTAGTATTCCATTTATGAGTTGGATGTCTTGCTTTAGACAAATTCCTCCTCTCAGTGGCTTTAGCTTCCTCTTCTCAGCTAGGATATGCAGGAAATTTGCTCAGTGTTTATCTACTGTTAAAGAACCTTTTTTTTCCCAGTTAGGAGTATTCATTTATTCTCACAGGTAGGAAACTCTAATTCTTATAAAAAACTTCACAGATCTTTCACAAGATTATCTTATTTCAAAGAACCCTCAACAAACACATCACAATAAGGACATTACCAGTAATTGCAAGAATTAAGTCATTCTACTAAGGGAATCCATGGCTCTGCAGGGTCAGATGCAATGAAGACTGTGGTGAGTTCTGCTGGCTCCGTGGTGCTGCAGGTCCAGCTCTCTCTGCAGGTCCAGCTCACCCATTTTCTCCTCAGGAACCTGCCCTCGCTGACACACAGGCTGCAGGGTAGAACACTAACACAGCACTATCCGCCCTTTATATTGTTTCTTCCCAAAAATATGGATCTCACCAGAAATTATAAAGGATGAAATRTATTTAATTTTGCTATCTACACCTAAATCAACCAATTCAATCTAGGGCTTGCCTAAGTTAGGGAAAAGCCTTTAATGAGGTTTTGGCTCACTTTCTAAATATGGTTCAAATGCTTTACAGCTATTTCCAGAAACAAAAACTTCACTATAAATCACCTATGCATGTTATCTAGTCAGCTTCATACCAGTGTGTCTGTTTCCTTAATATAATTGTTAATAAAAACTACTCTGCCTTATTATAATAGCTAGGTCTGAATTTTATCCTCTGAACCTTTTAGAAATAGGCTAGAGCATAAATCATCATCTTTCACTTATTTTATTCCCTTCACGTAATTAATTAATGGAACAAATACAATGCCATACTTAGAATACACAGTCAAACTGTGATTTTAATATACTTTATTGAAAAAAAGTACACAGTTTTAAATTATTTTCAATGGGGCAAAGCAATGGTCACCTCTGTCTACCTACCAAGTCCTTGTCTTATGAATCATGACTACCAAATGCCAAATTCACATCTGCATGACTTACAAAATAAAAAGATTAATCTTTCTTTTTTAAACATGTCTTTAAGAATTACATCACCAACAGTTTAAAATCATGAAATGCTGATGGCTCTGGCTATATTCATGTCCTTAATGTTGCACCATTTCCCAGTTCACAGTTTATCCATGTATTAGCATGCCAATTGTACACATCAGTCAACGTCACCTTGAGAAAATTGTCAAAAACAGAGGAAGAAGAACAAGAGGACGTTTAGCACTAAGGCCTAGGACACCACCACATTCTCTTGCATTTTCCTAAAGACAAAAACAAAGGAAAATAAAAACAAACCATTACTCTTAATTATGATATGCAAGAAGGTTTATCAAATTTCACAGGCAGAAGATTCATATGAAGAATAAAACCCATAAAAATAAAGACAGAAAGTAATACATATCCATATCTTCATTTCAACAAATCTGGATTGCAAATTTAAAGTGAACAGGATCAATCAGCACTACACAGTCATCTCCTCCCCATATTTTAGGTCTTATTCTCCACTTTGGTGAATAAGGTGTCCTATTGATAACTCTCTTGTTTGCAGCAAGGAAATAAATATTATTTTCCCAATTCCTTGATGTTCAATCAGCCTCATCCTATAAGTCACACCTCATCGGTGCAGTCTCTTTCTGCTCTCTGTCACTTCATCTTTGACAAATGGATCTTTGCCAGTGGGAAAAAAAATAGCCTTACAATGCAAAGTTCTTGACCATCTCTAATAAGGAATCTTGTGGCCAGTGCAAGAGCCAGAGCAAGCTCTCCAATGCTCCTGGCCGCCAGTCTGTGCTCTCTGTATGACACAAAATCTCCTGCTTAGAAAAGATCTATAGCACTTACAAGGTCACTTGCTCACCTTACTACTGTGATCTAAGTGTATAAAATATTTCCAGACCTTAAAWCTTAGTTTTGTTAATTTTGTTTTAGTAACCCAGCTCCCAGGATCCAAAAGAAAAAGGAAAAACAAGGTAGATAAAAACTTACTTCAGGGTGAAATCCATGACACGATTCTGGACGTCTTCTAATCTTCTGAGATTTTAAGCGTTCACATTTAAGGGATTCATTATGTACAAGGTAGTTAAGGAGACAACTCCTAAGCATTACATTTAAATGTCCTGAGTTCACAGAGTACTTTGAAATGAAGATAAAGTATGTCTTTCAGCACCTTCCTTTTCCTACTCCTTCAAAAAAGCCAAGGTGTTGTGCCTTGTCAACACATGGAAAGGAAGGTAATTCTAGTACTTATGACGCAGTGGTCCTTATTTGAGACCATCTCATTTGCATTTACACTACTAACCTGGCCTTCCAATAAGAAATCTGCAGTAAAACCACTCCAAGCAACTTTCGATAAATTCTAATTTATGTAAGGAAATAAATCCTGAACTACCATATAGCACMGAATAAGCAGCGCTGCAACTAAAATTGTCATCTGTACTTTGCCACTATGCACTATGTTTTTACCTTTTTTGAAAGTAAGATTCTGAAACATTCTAAAATAAAAGCATGTTTCTACTGTAGGAAGTTCCAGTATTAGGAGACCTGTTTTCATAATGGATTTACATAGGGCCAAAATGGAGAGATTTAACTATCTAAAAACAGGCATAATGACATTATGGTACTTTAAGATGCATATAACTGTGTTTATTGTATTGGCTGTTCAAGATACAAGGAGACCTCACATTTTTAGGTAAGTAATACGGCTTTCTCATATGGCTTGTAATTAGCAAAGCCATCCATAACAGCTGATGCTGGACTCTCTCAGTTCTTCAGTCATATGAGGTCAATGTTTATGTATATAAAATTTCATCTTAAGTCTCATTCTGGCAATTTTGTCCATAAAGGATATACCTTATTTCTATAGGTGCCATGGTAATTGGTGGAACAGAATCACAGAAGCATTCATTGTCTACTACCACCATGAAGAGATTGCTGCTTGGAATTTGCTGGATAACGAAAGACCTAAAAATCAAAGAGAGAACAATCAATGGAAACATTCAAACATGTCAACAACACCCGTGTTATATTTACAAACCTCACTGCCTTTATGTCATACTATATGTCTACAACTTGCAGAAGTAGAGGGTCTTGGGCACTGTTTTCTCAGTTTGTAAGATGTTGATGTCCATGTTGAGATGCACATGATGCTGAAAAGTACACAGGTATGGCTGCATGCTGCTGATATGCTAACTGGAACTGGCGCACAAGTGAATACACATTTTTTTTTATTTCAGTACTGAAACTCCATAATGAATGCTTAACTACGTAATTATGAGCTAGAATTTTTAAGTAAACATGAAACAGATGTGAAAAATCTCTTTTCCAAAAAATCTGATCTGAAGGTTCTTTCACAGCCAGATACTACCAGCTCATGGTCCCCAACTTTTGCCTCTAAGTCACATTCACCCTGGATCTTGTAGGAAACAATATGAACTCCTGGAAGAGATCTCAGCTTTCATCCGGCCTCTTGAGAGTCATTACATCACTGAGCCAACAAAACAGAGATTAAGCCTCAAAATCCTCTTAAGTGAGAAGATTTATTTTAGAATAATGATGATTATACAGTACTAATACGTTGATAACTCTGCACCACATTTAAATTAAGACAAAGTAGGCAACTCAGAAGAAGACAGGGGAAAAAAGACCCAAGACAGCACCTAAGGGAGACCAAAAAGACAGCACCCAAGGGAGAYCAGGGCAAGAACCCGCAGACACAGTCCAATGAACCTCACTATTTCTGTGGACTTGACTCTTAAGCACATGCCAGAAGTAGAAAGTGTGTGGAATGAGCGTAGCCSCTGCTTACCCCTTTCTCCAAAACTCAGGACATGATAGAAACAAAAGCTTTATGGTTCAGACACAGTCCTTGCTTATTTTTTTTTTTTTAGGACTTTATGTCAGAATTTATATACATTGATAAAATATTTGCAATAGAGAATATTATGGAAATCTGACACTTCCAGGAACGAGGTTCTTTTGCYCATGCAGCACATGGAAGCATACAGATTGCTAAGTGAGGGTTTGAGCACCAATAAAATGCGGGGAGAAAAATATTTTCCCTCAGACATCTTTATTTAAAATACATATTGTCTTACTAAAACAACTCCCCATTTTCTCCAAAAATCACAGAGGATGAAATACTGGAGGGGGTGTGGAATATTTGAACCCAACTTATGAAAAAACATAATTGGAAAACCCACTGTAAAATGCTGCCAATGGAAAGATTAAACACTTTTTAGTATTTTTTAAACTTACTGAACCTCCATTAAAATTACACTTAGAGTGATCTGCAATATGTTAGCTTTATGTTTATACATGAAATATACATTTACAGCATAATGTAAAAGGCTGAACTTTATAAATGTACCTACAAACAGCTGGAGCATGTAGCAAGACTGACATCATTGTAATGGAGCATCTGTGGCTTTGCGGATTTGTGTGTGGGAGAAATGGGGCCAATAAAAGGAAAGGAGGGAAATTCTTTAACAGAGAATAACATCAAAACTGTACAGCATGAAATACCCGTCACCCCCCTCCCTGCCATCCCCCCCAAAATATTATGACAAAAAAAWTCTAACCCCAAAGGACAGAAAAAAAAATGTTTCATTTATTCTTAGAAAGTGAAACAACTTGGATTTTATGCATTCTAAAACTTATTTTTATCATATCTTTAAAACCAGCTCAGAAAGCAACCTGAAAGGCAAAAAGTGTTGACATAATTACTGGTTGCTAAATGATTTATGCTTTTCTGGGGGGAATGGGCAGTAAGCACTCTTTTCCTATGGCTGAAGTCTGCCAAACTTCAGCAGGCAGGCAGGAAGGACTGGCCAAAGTCCTTTCATGCTAGTTCCTTTTGTGGCTCCCAGTGAACACTGAAACCTGTGAGAAAGCGTGTGCCAGATAAGCAGGCTTAAAGGTCACTCTTCATGAAAAGTGGGCCCATTGGCCATGGCATTCCTCTTTTTTAATCTACTTCTCTGATATGACATACAATCTATGCAGTTCAGGATATTGCTTTCCCGAAGAAGGAAAAAAAAAAAAAACAAGATTTGGGAGCTTCTGCTATTATTTCTCCCATCAGAAAGAAGAAAGTGCTTTAACCCAGAAGGAAGTTTTCACTAAAGAGCTATGATGCTGAGTAGATGCTTACCTGGCTTCCTTGACTGTATTGTCAGCAGCTACAGAAAAAGTCAGTAGGAATAAGATGCTCTAGAAAATATTGCTAGACCYTGATAATTTGGGGTATTCTCTATGTTCCTGGTTTTATGGAAATTATGAACTAAAGGAACTGCAAGAAGAAACACAATCAGTTGAAAGTTTCAAAAAAATTCTTTCTACATTTGTAATTATAATATAGACATTATATTATTATAGATTCTTATAGCCTTCTATCAGTTATACTGGTTCCACTTACCAAAAGCAAATACAGAATCGATATAAATCTATAATCTACAGTCTATCAACTTTAGATGCTTCTGAGGTCCCTAGCCTTGTAGCAATTGGCATGAGACATGTGACTATCATTTTAAGGGCCATAAAAAGATAAACCTTTTAAGGACTGACATGTTATCATCAAGTGAGGGCAAAGGACTGAGTACAGTCACTCACTGGATGAACTGCAAAGGTTTTCTGCCAGTTATTAGGTCCCACAGTTGCTYTGTGCCTAGCTGGGTTTAATGCTTGCATTAAATTCAGTTTCCAAGGCAATACTCGTGGGCGTCTTTCACGACATTTTGGGGGAATGTTCATATCAGTAAGCCTCAGCTACAGAATGTTCACAGGAGACAAAAGGTGCATAAACACAGTCAGAACAATCAGACAACCAGAAACAGACTTTTAAATACTGAAATATTCAACCAAAATGCTCCGTTGCATGTTCCAAGACTTAAGTTGCAAGGCAGAAAAACCTCTAGCTGAACAGCTTCCATGGCTGCAGTGGGAAATAAAAAAGTCGCTTACAAAGTAAAAAAAAATGTTCTTGTCTTTTAAGTATGATCCACTGAGAGTCAATAAAGTTTATAGAAAAATAATCATTTCTGAATTACCTGATGGCTTCAACTGCCATTTGTGTCCTGCCTATATGAGAGCATCGAGATAGTCTAAGGGCTTTCATTGAAATCTATAATCATGAAGAATGTTTCAAATTTTAAGGGTAAAACTTTCCTTAAGTCAGGTATTGCAAATCTTTTGATTTGAACCTTCCCCTTTACAGCAATATCATCATCATCATTTCACAGCGATAGCCCGGAGAGCGCCTTGCATACTTCTCCATATATAAAGCATAATTAACTGCTGTGGTTCCTGCTATATTGAAGCCACATTGAGTCAATAAGAACCTTATTAATATTTTCTGCTCCATCTTTCATCCATTCCTCAACTGGTTTGGTTTATTTAAAGTGCAGGTCCAAAGGCTCAGAAGAGATGTGAGCACAAGCTGCCTCTTCACTTGGCTTTCAAAGAGACGATGAGGAAGGAAGAAATTTAACACTTGAAGGGGAGAGAGAGAGCGGAAAAAAATCTGGTCATGTCAAACATTTCTGCTTAAAAAGAAAAAAAAAAAAAAAAAGAAAAGAAAAAAAGAGAGGAAACCTGCAAGAAATTCTGTGCTTTGAGGCACATCATTAGACAACAGTGCTCCTAGAATGCACACCTTTTACCTCTTCCTTTCTATGCTATTTCAGCTTTAGCCCATATTAAAAAAAAAAAAAAGGCTGAAAATTGGACCGAGGGTCCCCAAATAGCATAACTTCTCGGGCACCTGCAAAACACAACTTTCCTTTCCCTGGCTTGGGACCAGGCAGCCCCTCACTGGTACCCAGCAACTTCCCCTTGCCCGGCAGAACAGTAGATATTTCTGATTTTTGGAGGACTTGAGTATGGCAGCAGCATTAAAACCAACTCAACTTATCTTAAAGCACTGTCGAGCACTTCTAGTTAAAAATCAATTCTTTTTTTGTGACAGAAATATTACACGCTTGTGTATTGTTTTAAACCACACACTTTCAGGGGTATATGGAGTATTTTACAAGCAACGGATACTTTTTTCAGTTGTACAGAAATATGCTTCCATTATATCCGTGCTAATAATGGCAGATGCTAAGCAGTGGGGTATGTGGTCACAATGAACACATGGCTTCGATGGGCTTTTAATCCTATAAACTTCTAAATGACTGTTCAGACTCATATTTAATTTCACATTCGTGAGCTTTAACAGCCTGATTTAAGGAAAAAATACATGAATTACTTTTTTTTTTTTCTCTGTAATGGCTGTAAGAAATCTTTTACACTGTTACTGCTACACTGATTACACTATTACTATTACTGTGACTGTAAGACTTAGACTTAAATTATTAGCATAATATCTCATTGTGGTGTTAGCATAAGGTCTTTGCTGCACATATGCAATCACATCAATCACTACTTTTAGGAGATAATAAAAATTGCATGGTTAGCTACTGGTTATTTGCCCACACAGATAAATCCTACTGGTAAAAGGAACAGTACTATCATTCAAATAGCATTATTTACAAAGTAAGAAAGAATTTCATTGTGATTTGTTGGAACTGAAAAAAAAATAAGRGCAATATTTTCAAATTGGCAACATAATTTAAAATCCAAAGACTTCAAAAAATACTCTGAATTTTAATGGCACTGAACACAGGTAACCCTCAGGGAGAGCTTTGACACTTGAGCATCTGTCTAAATTTAGTAGTTTCCTTCCAGGTCCGTCAGTATATCTTTTGAGTGCAAACCTGAATTAAACAAGTATGGACATTTTGGGTTAAGATTAGTCATTACTATGGGATTATACTTCATATCTCTCAGTTTTGATTTTTTCCATTTTTTCAAAGAGAAAACAAAACAAAAAAACAAACAAACAAACAAAAAAGCCCATACCAGCACCAGATACGATAAATGGAAAATGTTGTTCCCTGTGCACTCAAATATGTGKTACTCACATAATTGTTGGTTGCAAATATTCAACCTTAACTGTTTGGAACAAACTTCTCCCATGCAGCCAAAGCACAGATATCTGCTGTGCTGTTCCCTGGCTCCTGTTATGTGTTTTCTAGGCTGATGGCTACATTTCCAAACCTCATTTCTCTCACTTAACACATTTTTTTAATGAATGAATGAGACGTTTATATCACAGTCCTAAATTTGGCTACTTTTTTTTTCCTTCTTCTTCTTTTCTTTTCTTTCTTTTTTTTTTTTTTAAACAAACAGGGATAGAGAATGGAATATCTCTAATGCAATCTGTAAAAATAACACATATGCCAATAACAACATTTTTGAGAGCTGGAATGGTTAAAGCCTATGAAGAGAGCAGCTGGCGGGTCCTCCTGCAGAGGGRACAGATAAGCGCTCGCCTCAGGCCTGCGCCCGGCCCCACACGGTGCTCACAGGTTCCCYGATCAGGTGTAGCCTCGCCGGCCTAAGCACCACTCCAGGTCGGTATAAAGAGACCAACTCCAAGGAGGGGCTATAAGGAAGGATTTAAATGAGTGGCTTCCACGGCACCACTCCCAAGTGTGCAGCAGGCCTGATACCTGGGAGAGGGCCACAGCAGCATCACCACTACCACCACTATGATTAGACTGGATTGCAAAAGCTTTACAAGGAACCAAGTTCAGCCATGCCACAGGTTTTAAATATCAGTCGGGGTTCATACCCTAAACCAAACCTGAGCTCACTCAACTGGGTCTCCATAAGTAAAGGGCATGTCTGGTCACATTATAAACTGCTTTGTAACAGAGGGTGACAGATGAAGCATAGTTGGCACAAATTAGAAAACTTTGTAGAGAAAATTATCTTTCAAGTATAAACAATAACCTGCCAAAATGGCATGGGAGTAATTTGCCATGTAGTTATACTAGACAGCAATTTAGATTTCAGTATAAAGATTAAAAAGGTACAAATACAGAGATGGYGCATCTTTGGTTTAGTTAAGTCTTGAAAGATCTGTATCTATTTCTTAACAATCCTAATCAATATAATTATGTCAACAAAGCTACAATGACAAGACTAAAATGCAGATGTGATTAGGAGATTCACATCAAAAGCACAATAAATGTTAGAAGTAAAATGCTAATTTGATGTGCCCTTTGTGTACATTGCAAGGATGTTATTAATTTATTTGTGTAAATACAAATTTTAGCAATGCTTGAGAAGACAACATCTGAAATAATTATGCTGCATGTCACCATCTCCATAGCTAGTCAAAATTCTAAGTCATATACACATTTTGTCACATTTCTTAAGATACTGTTTTTCCAAGCTAAAGGCTATCCGCTATCAAACATTCAAATCTTTTAAAAAGAGAAGTACTAAATCTGTGTATGTTACAATCTCTTTTGCATTGTTTTTCTTCAAACAGACTATACTTTAACACAGATATATTATAAACTGAAATGAATTTCCTTGAACTAACAATTCTTCACATGTGTGCCTGGCTTTAAAAATTCACTGCCATGTTTTCCAATTTTAATAAGGTTTCCTATTCCAAGACATCTTTGATATGTATATTACTACTCAGCTGAATATATTATGACATTCATACAACATTTAAAATCTGCTGTCATTACAAAACATCCTTTCATTTTGTCAGCTACTATCTATCATTTGGTTAATATTTATTACTGCCTGTTTAAAATGCAATATTATGTTAACTTTTAAGTAGCGATATATTTACATTTTTTAGCAATTCCGAGCTGAACTAAGCACAACGCATGTGTGGAAATCTCCACCTTTCCATGCTCAGTTTCTCTATTTACACTTCTCAAGCAGCCCAGCTCTGGGCTACTTCGAAGACATGAGGAGGGAAGTGGAGATTAAAAATAAGACAGTCCATTGCACACTATTGACAGGAAAAATAAGTGTGTCAAAGCTATGAAAACATTAATAGATTGGGTTGCCAGGAGGCCAGACACACAAGTTTCCTAGGCTTTTGGCCTTTAAGTACTTTCAGGTGCACTACATGGTCAGTACAGTGAGGTCTTCTAATGAAAGAGTTGCACTCATTCGCAAACAGAGACCACCACGCATTTCCTCATCTTTCTCTTCCTTCTAGAGTATCCCCCACTTCTGCCTTCTACAGCACTCCCTTTATTACTTGACATACAAAATACAAAAGTAAAAACACCCACTCTCACAAATATCTTCTGCACAAAATTTTTTTTAGATTTAATTAGAACAAAGTAGATGCGGACTTTGTTGCAGCAGAAATCTAAGCCTAATTGAAGTCTGCTCTGCAGGTGCTGTAGAGCGATTCCAAACATCTTTTCTTTTAGAGCATAGTTTGCTACCTCTAACCAGACAGTTTTTTCCTCCTGTCTTCAACCAGTGCTGTTATAAACATGCAGGATATGCATGAAAATAAAAATTTGCACATGCAGAGCATTAGTTCAGAGGAATAAGAAAATTCTCTGCTTTAAAAAAATTATTTCTTTAGAGACAGCCAACCAAAGAAAATTACTTTAGGACTAAAAAGTGAAAAACAAACTTGGACACGGGCACTGCAAATATGTTTAGTAATATACACGATATTAAGATTCTAAGGTATAAAGTAATAGAGAATACATGATTTACACAGAATTAAATGGAGTTTCCTTAATATTATTTTCCACCAAGACAACCTCATTACAATGTTTTTCATGTCCTTATTTAGGTAAAAAAATATAAGAGATAGGGCTCATTCTATGTTATAATTTGTAGCCTTCGGGGTACTACTGGTGACTAAACACATTCCAGTAAGTCTTCTCTTACTTGAAAAAAAGCAATTAAGCAAAAACCATCCTAACTGCCATTAAAAATGCCTTTTGAAAAAGATTACTATAGTCTTTTTTTTTTTACTTTTAATGTACTTGTCATTCTTTGATCTATAGTGATTCTTTGATTTTTTTTTATGACCCTTGCAATGCCAAGGAAATGGAGGAAGAGAATTCGAATTATGATGTACAAATTTGCATGACTTCGTCAAGTAGGGAAACAAACTTCAGAGAAAGATGTACTTAGGGGATAAAAAGATGTCTCACCAAGGTTTACAAGTCTTTCTGCAAGTTTTGACATAACTGGAAACCAAAAATAATAAGCAAAAATTATTTTTAATGGAAGGTGGTATTCTTTGCAAATAGCTTCAATGCTCCTGAACTTTACGGAATTCTTTTGCTAATAAAACAAAAAACACACTTGAAAAACGTCCAGAGGATTGTTAAACTGGTGGGAATGGTGGGAGACCTGCCTGGTAACCTATGCATGTGTTGCCCTATTATTTCATGTATCTGTGTTCTTAAACAAAAATAGCAAATTACCATTACTAGTGCAAATTACCAGATTTATCTCAGGGAAGAGATAAAATTATGCATACAGTGACTTTACATTGCAGCTGCATAAAATCTCTATAATCACTGCTTCCTTTGGCATACAGAGCAAGTTACTGGAATATACAATCAGAGAAACTTGGGTAGCACATGGTGTAGGAATTTACAATACCATAAAGACCTTCAAAAAATGATTCTAGCAGTTAGGTTGTGTACTGTGATACTTTTTAAATGGTAAGTATCAGAAGAGAATAATTTGGGGATTTTATAGAGTTTTTTGTTTTGGCTGTGCCAGAAGTGCCAGAAGAATATATGGACTCTAATGGTAACAATGACTCTGATTCCTTAACAGCTCAACAACTAACTGCAACTGCAGTTACAACTGCAACTGAGGTGTGCAAAAAATCTTCCTAGAAGATGCTGCTTGGCTGTAGTGCCCATCTAAGTGAAGCTCATGTAGATGACAATCTGCTCAAGCTGCCAAGCTCCGCAGTGAGCTGTGTGACTACAGCACACCTGTGGCTCCACATGGGCGCAGGTCAAAACCATTCACGCACAGGTATCACACAGGCACTTGTAACAGTCGCTGAAAAAGAAACCATGTRAAAATACACAATCTAAACATGAAACATGGTAAAACAGAGACAACATTTGCTTTTCTTCAGGGTCCTATAAGATGGATACAATAAAATGAATATAACCCAAAATGCCTTCTAGAAGACTGACTATAATTTATTGCCCAAACTACTCTAGGAAATCTCCTGGGATATTCTAAGTACACAGAGCTCCAAAGGGGAAGAAATTGCCCTTGATGCTTTGCGTGTTTTATGTGGCAATCTGATTTGTTTAGAAGTAAACTAACTACATCTGAAAAGGCAAATGATTATTTATTTCATGGGAAATTGAACTGCATATTTATTTACACATTTTAAACATGATCAAGTACGGCAGTTTGGCAAGCTTCTACTGTGCAACAAACGCAGAAACATTTTAGCAAATGATGGTATGTCTCTAGATTAAGTGGTTTATAAAATCATCACCATTTTAATGTCTACACAGATTGCACTATTCCTGACACTAACATGCTCATGCCCTGGACACACTGAATCTCATTTGCATCATTATTTATCTATTTATGCCAAATAAGCACATACTGTGGACAAGTCTGAAATTTGCCATTATAAATCCACATGAAGTGGATTGTGTCATCCCAGGCTATAATTCCACTGACATTTACCTCTTTTTATTGATAAAGAACAGTACATAACATCTAGCCTATAAGAAAGGAAGAGAAGATATCTGATCAATAGATGATCTTCTCAGCTAGATAACTGTTCACTTCTCTCATGGCTTGAAAATAGCAGTACTTTCTAACACTGCAGTAGGCCACACAGATAATACTTTGGACAGTGTTCAATGAACATAACAATTTCTATCAACTTAACAGGCAATTGTACATGGAGTAGACCACAAAGACAGACTTGCATTTCATCTTGTGTAATTAAAACATATGCATCATTTTTTCCTTGATTTGGAATGATTGTAGCTACATTCATCCTTGCTTCTGATATTTACTTCCTATAGCTTTCTGATATTTAAATTTCTCTTTATTTTATGTCTTAAGACTAGGCACAAAGAATCAATTGAGAACAAAATAGTTTCTTTAGATTTTTGCCATCGACCTTACGGACCCGTGAGTGCAGCAGTTAAAACAGAAAGGGGCTATTTGCCTTTTGGGTCACTGGAAGTAAAGCCAGACTTTTGATCTGAATTCAAATCCAGTATGTCATCACAGATAAACAGGAGAGGTTAAAAGGGCAGCTTTTTAAGTACTTGACTATACAGTTGTTGCCCTACTTGTAAGACCATAGTTTCTGCAGTTCTATATACTAGCAAGTATGCATTGAAATAGTTCCTTGTGACTTTGAAAATATGAAGTATATAATTAATATTTCAATAATAACCAGTTGAGTAACTTCCAGTTCCTACAGAAAAAAAAGGCATATATCCACCTTTATAGGATTAGTTATTGCCTATCTTAATGTAATTTCTTAAATAGAGTTAAAGATGTACTAGGAAAAGGCAGGCGACTTCCTCTGATCTAGTATCATAAAGAATATTATTCTTCTAATTTATAATGACTTTGTGCTTCTATAGATGCTCTCCTTGGTTTTTAAGCATCAACAATTAAATACTGCAATGAAAAGAGCAGTAGAAAGCAAAAACTAGTAATATAATTATTGGTAATGTAACTAGTGAGAACTGAAGAAGGATTTTGGTTGACACACTTATTTGCATTTAAATTTGGCTAACACACTGGTGAAATACCTCATAAAATCTGCAAACAGCAATGAGATGCTTATTTATCCAAAGACTCCAAGTTAGTGCCTAATCAAAAACACATCTCCAAGCAGCAGAATGCCTTTAAAGCACATAACCAAGTGCCTTTGGCATTAGTGTCATTCTGACCCAACAGACACTCTACACTGATAAGAAACTCCTTCTCTTAAGTGATTAACTACTTCCAACGCTGAAGCTGCCATAGAATATTTAACAGTCTATCATCTGAGTTTTCAAAGGCCTTTTTTTTTTCCCTTTTCTCTTTGCTATAAGAAGGGATAGCTCACTGGAAAATATAAAAGCATTTCATATTTAGAAAAACAGATTTTCTGTCTTGTTGACAGTGCTTAGAAAATGTGGGTTTGCTTGTTTTTGAATCCTGTTTAAATAACAGATTAATTTAATAATCGTTGTGATATTGAATGACAAAAAATTATGGGGTGAGGTAGCCAAACCCTGACCCTAATGACATTCTTATGTTAATTCTTATTTTCTTTTAGGCTCCTGCTTTCTTAATAAAACCTATATTTTTGAAAGCCATTTTAAACATTGCAAGCTATCCCAAAGTAGCATTTATTTTTCATTAGTAAGAGATATGTTTACATATACAAAATATATTCTATACATCTGTATGCATTGAGAGATTAACTCCAAGTCCACTTCAGTTCATAGCAGCCCTTCCATTGCCTGAATTAAGTTTTCAGAGACAGCTGATAAGGTAAGTCAGTCAACTCTTTATAAGTAATTAGCATGTAGTCCTTTCTGCTTAATGTGGTTTATTTGTAATGATTTGTGAAGCACCCATTAGTAAAAATTCTAATCGGAAACCTTTGTAAGAATAAGGCTTAGTTTTCATAGCTTCATAGTCACTCACTGTTTCCTTTGGATTCAGCATCGAGAAGAGCTGAGTAGGATCAATAACAGCACCTCCACTCCTGAACAGGACTGAGCCTCTGACCTTGTTGATTATGACTGTGACTTTGTTATAGTTGTGCACCTAAATGTCTTATCTAATATTTTATGGCTTATATTAATATCAGTCATCATTTTTACTTCTACTGCGAGACTGCTTTTTAATCCCCCTTTCAGACAAGGGATCTACAGTGCCCAACAATTCATGAAAGACAGACACTGACTTGAATGAACTTGTATCACAACATTTTTTTGCAATGGTACAATATTTCTAACATTTGTGATTGAGAACATGGTCACAGCGTAGTGACYGTTAAAGAGTGTTCTTGAAAAAAAATGATAAGCTTGATGTATTAGAGTGCATATACAGCTAAATATTTACATATACATTTTTCCATATGCAATCCAGACTTACACGTATGTATCATACACAGATTTGTTTATAGCATGTTCCAACAAATATCAGAGGGCGTCAAAAATAACCTTACTAATGCAAAAGAATTGAGTTGAGCCCATAGCAACAGGCAATGTTTAATCACTGACCATTGAAAACGGCACTGGTTAAAGACTCTCACTGCATATGTGGTTGAACCCTAATTTTGAGTGATCGAGACCATCATTCTTAAATTACAAGTATTAAGCAATACACTTGCTTGTAAAAATATTTATTGGTACTGAGGCCAYGAAACAAAAAACTGGGTCATAAGATGTAGGTCTACAAAGGACTTTGGGTCAAATTCCTTAGCTGTTCTGCGGGAAAGTGTCCTGGGTTATAACAAAAATATTTGGAATCCAATGCAGTCTGCAATCTTAGATGCAATTTGTAGATTGTTAATGACAGTGGGTAAATGCTATAATGAAGAACTTTCCCATGAGAATCTAAGAGTTCTTCTGGATTATTTCTTTAGGTTTTGCCATTGCTTGTGGAGAAAAATAATGGGTGCCTTGAGATCAGTTTGTAAGTTACAGGACTTTCTTTTATTTTTTTTTTTCCGCTGCGGAACACAAAATGTTTTTCTATGAAAAAGATCTTAGCGCATTATTTTTGAAATACTATAATTTTCACTAAATTCAGTTTCCAACTTACTGCTGCCCAAGCATTGCAGAATTGTGTTATTTTTGAAAGTTATTTCCTTTGACCTGAAGTTACCTAAGAAGACAGGCTGAAATCTACATTCCTTTGAGAAAAACCTGGTCCTGTTAAATTAATCTCCTTTTCATGGAATCACGTCTGTTTGGAATACTTAAACATATGAGATTTATGATAATTTGTTACACAACTTCTCAGTAATCCTCTGCTAAACAATCACAAAATCACAAGGCTCTTTGAATTTTACAAAGTTGGCATCGAGCATCCCTAGCAGGGTAACACATATTGTATTTGATATATCAAGCGGAAAAGTCGTGTCTCGAGTTTGTTGAACCTCTGCCTTTCAGGTAGTGGGGACTTAATGTTACACTATTAAAGCCTTCCCTAGGATTGATTTGTAATGTACTTGGTTATCCCAGGCTCACAAAGCCATACAAAAAAACCCAATACTTTGTGCCAGACAACAATTATTTCTTTTTATTTAAAAGTTGGTCAGAAGTAAGCTAAAAGTGAACATTAGCACTTAAAATGCATCTATAATGTACTTATTCATATTTCCCATTAAAAACAATGAAGATGCTGAAATGAAAGCTTAGGAGCAAGTTTAGAGGYAGACCCACTGATTTCAAAAGGAGGCTGTTAGCACCTTCATTTGCTAATTTTGCACATTGATTTCTACTCGGAGAGAGTTGTCACAACTTTTGTTAGACTTAAGTAATTCTTTTTGACATTTACATGCTAGATAGACCTTTGTTGTAAATATTAATCTCTTCTATGATGATGAGCTCTCAGAACAAAGAAAATCCAATTACAAGTATAGAATTTTGCATCAACTACATTCATGTTCAAGTGAACGTGTGTTCATTTGCAACCTGTGCAATTCTTCACTTGCAATATACCATACCAATATCAAAAACATCAGTGCACATACACCCTAAAAGCACAAAGACGACATTTTCATTTTGAAGGAAAACAACTAGGCTGAATGCATTCCCTTCTTTTAACCCTATGAGGACAACTTTCCAGTGACAGTGGAGGAACTGATGGGCATAAAGCACTGACACGGTAATTTGCTGTTATTAACTCAGCTTCCCAGCATTGAAAGTTTGCTGGATAGACTTAATCCTCTCCCACTCTTTCAGCCTGCCCGTTTGGAGCAGGAAGGACTGCTTGGCATGCAAGTCAAACAGCAGAGCTCACTGTCCCGCAGGGGACTTCAAACCTACCCAGCAGCATTTCCCCGGGCTACAGGAGAGCTGGCAGCACTACACTTTTTGTATCTAAATCTCTACAGAATTTCCCCTCCAAATACTGCCTGCATGGAGAAGAAGACTTAAAACATGCACTATTCTTTGGAATTAGCAGAAGCCTTCTATCATTTTTTTCTTTTTAAATAATATGCACTGCTTTAATTTAAGAATATTAAACTTCAGATGACTCCTGTAATAAGAGAAATGACACCTTGACAGATGTCATTGTATAAGACAGAACATAACAGACTTGTACATTCTTCAGCATAAACTTGAATAATTCAGTTTTACTGCTTTGTCACGAACAGTTGTATAAGAAATTGAAAGGGCTTACTTGAAACAGTCATCGCAAGCAATATTCCCCGTGGTCTCCTTTATAGTGCGTTCGGAAACAAAAGCTGGATATTCGGTATCACAGGGCTCTAGGGTTTGTTTCAACCTCTGTGCTATAGGCATAGGAAAAAAAAATCTTGATGTTAACATGGGAAGAACAGCATACACAATTCTGAACAACACAAGATGCTGGATAACAGAGCTCACGGAGAAAAGAAAAGTTACTCAGCTTCTGCCACCCTGTGAGATTTCCTAGGCAGTGCAAAACACTTTATATATTTCAATTAAAAAAAAAAAAAAAAAAGCTTATCCATGGAATGAAATTTTGTAAGACATAACCATTAAAGTAGTTATTCATGTTTTAGCCTTTGCCAATCTGGTCTACACTTACGCACAAGATTTATTCTTTCTCTGTACATTCAAGGACTTACTCCAGTGCTGCTGTGCATCACTAACTCATTAAGTATGGGTGTTTACATTTATATGCTAACTAAATTGTGGTACATTTTGCTGAAGTCTGAGTGCTTTTTTGGATTATGACTTGGCATCTTTGCAGTGTTTCAGCACTTAAAATAAACTCTGTGGGTAGGGGGCAGAAGTGTTACCTTGGCCATAAATAATACTTGTCATCTGCTTCCCTACACAGTAGTAATGAGGATTTCATAGCGCTCTCCATCTGAACCTCTGGCATCGCCGCAGTAGAAGGGAATAGCACGTGCCACTATCCGGGGAAATCAAGGCATGGGGAAGCAATGTGCCTGATCCGAGGTGGAACTACAGGGCAGCCCCGGAGCTGGGAATCAGCTCTCACACTGAAATATGGATTGGGCAGCATCTCCCCCACTCCCATTCTTTTTCCTCCCCATGCCAGCACAGAGATGTCCTCTTGCACATCAGCACAAATGTTAACCCTATCTTAAACTAATTGCTAGGTGAGAAAACATGAACGAGTATGACAGAAATAGATTACACTAAACAGGCTCTTGGATGCCACAGATCTTCCACTGAGGCCAATCTGTTTTAGAAGCAGTGGTGCATCTACTGCACAGAGCCAGGGAATGACCAAAACTGGCATGTGCCGTCAGACCGCAAGATACACATTCCTGAAGCCTTTGTGTGTGTGTGTGTGTGTGTGTGCGTGTGTGTGTGTGTGTGTGTGTGTGTCTGTATATATAAAATTCAAAGATAAATATTCCCCCGAATGCACTGAACTCAAGGAAGGTACTAAAGTTGATCAGAAAAGTTTCTTTTTCTGACATGTTTCCACTATGATCACAAGCTATTTGACAATTCGGCATTTTCTTAAAAATTGTCTGGCTAGCTCTAATGACTGAAATTTCTTTCATCTGCAATTTTGGGGTCTACCCTCACTTATATCAACATATGGTCCATGTAACAAAGAGGCTGACAGAGATTCAAGGGTCTCAGATTTCCAGCACCTCCTACAAGATTACTGGGTTGTTCAAGGCCTAGGAAGCCAGTTTCTTCTCTCTCATTTACAAATGTGACTAAGATCACGAATACTCGTGTAGGAGTATTTTTCCAACCAGGGTTTGTAATTGGCAAGTGTGCAGGGAAGTTCTAGTACCTTCAGCAATGCATGCTGCCCTATTACTGTCACAATTTGAGGAGAATGAAGTTTCCTTGTTAGAGAAATTTTAACATAAATTATGTTATAACAATAAATGTTCAATAGACATTAAAATAGTGGGGAAAAAAGMAGCACATGCTTAGGTATGCTCTTATGTCAATACTACATTGCCACTAAAATTAGTGGCAATCATAACTACACCTCATGAGATTAAAATGAATGAACTCGCTTCTTAGGCCTTTTGCTAGGACAGGTCATCAGTCATTTCACTACAGGGGAAGTGGAATACTCCAGGACATCGGCATGTTCTGTTGTTCTCAACCTTTAACTTTTACTAGGATCTTATTCTGGCTTAAATGCAGTCATCAGGCTGCCAAGCAACTAGAAGATGAATTAAAGTCTAAAGTAGTTCTCTTAGCTCCTGCTTTACTTTGCATATTTTGGAATATGTAAATCAGAAACACAGATTGAAGATTCGATTTAAATTGCTATACCAATAAGTGGTATAGCAATTTAAATGGTATTGCAATGGTATAGCATCATTTGCCTGTGAAGTAAGCAATTGAAGAGCAACCTTCCTGAAAACTATACTTTTACTTATGAGCAATGCTTCTGAAGTGTGATAAAAAGGTCTACTTTAAATTACGAGATAAAACAAAATACATCCTAAAATTGTTTAAAAATAAAACCAGGAAATTTATCATCTCATGAAGCCCTAAAAAGAAATTACATAGAGATGTTCATGCTCATAAAATGGCATTTTGCACCACAATAATACCCTAAAGACCAAAGCAACTCTTTAAAAAAAAAGTTCTACTATTTTAATTTTTCTTTTATAYAAGTAAAGTGTACTCTCTAAAGCATACACAACATTTTCTGATTATTCACAGAAGATCTTAATTCTCTCCTGAGAAAGACTGAAAAAAAMCAGGATGATGATAGGAGAGATAAACTGTTGTTATTACAAGACAATTAATTAATATCTGAACATTTTACCCACATCTGAATTTTAAAAATCCAATGCCATCTAGCCATTACAGTCAGGAATAAAATTTACACTTACCTTTGGCTGTTAGATCGGAATGCCACCAACTGCATAGATTAAATTCCACAAGGAACCTAAACAAATGATTTTTCATATTATCCCACAACATTTTCAAAACACTGAACTGTCAGTATTCCAATATCATTACGCTTATTTTAAATAAAAGCTGACACAATATTGACATTCATTTTGCCAGCATAACTCTAGGGTATTATCTTTTGCCATAGTCATATTTTCACTGGGTTATACTGTAACATTGAGAAGTTATTCAGAAAACAACATTATCAATAAATCATAGATTTGCCTAGTATTAATCAGCAGCTCTTCCTTGAAGTGCTCATGAAACTTCTCTCAGTGCATGGCAGCCTGCAGCATTTTTACTGTTTACCCTTATTTCTAGCTATTCTTCATTATGCAATATATTTTGACCCTAATATTTTTATTATTTTATTATATTATTCTATTARTATACTTTAAATATTTTTATATTTTAAAAATGAAATCTTTTCTGGCTATAGTACAGAAGTGTATAACTATATTCTTATAATACTTCTGGATCTAAAGTAATAAATTGTATTTCATTTCTATTAGCAGAAAGAGTTTGATTAACCAGTGTCTAATCAATTCTAGCAAGATACGTAGCAAATGCATGTGCCCACCAAAACACACTGCAACACACTCTAGAGAGTGAGTTGAAACAAACCAGTCAATCAGTTTTCATTGTCCGTATGAACAATGTGAACTGAATATCCAGTTAATAATACAGACATGAAGCTACACTATTTTTAAAAAACAGAACATTCCTTACAATTTTTGAAACTGTTATGAATAGCAACAGTCTCATTTTAACAGTATTTTTTTTTCCTCTGATACAGACTTTGAAAGCTCTGCTCACTGGCAGCAGCTATCCAATTCTTTTTCCTTAAATCTTACTCCAACTTCTTGATGAAAGGTCATAGAATTTGCAATTAAAACAAAATGGCTACAGGAAAAGACTAGTTCGATTTCTGGAGATAATACTCACTTAGATCTACAATTCTACTGCTGATAAAAGCAATCATAAGACGTATAGATTAATAACACAAAAATACATTTCAAAGCTTCCTTTCTCATTGTTTGTATGATATTTCGCTGTGATTTCTTAGGTAACCACTCTTAAAGGAAACATTTATTMCATAATAACTTAAATTATTAGAACTATTAGAGAAGGTTAAAAAGTTCGGTGGCGTACACAGAGTGCACCGTTCTCTGATACACGCTGTTAAGGGTCCATCTTACAGAAATTTATGAAATCAGAAACAACGCAATGATTCACTGTAACAGTTTGCCATACTGACAACAGCCCACCCAGGCAGAATTACAAACAGCCAGACATTTATGCTGAATTTAACAGTAACCACAATAATAAATTTGGTTTGTATATAGCAAGCTGCTAAACTTACTAAGCAAAGACATACGGATATAAGTGACRACCATGAATAACATAATAAGAGCTGCAACTACGCATTCATGAAGTCATTTTTTTCAGATTTTAGCAATGCTAAATTGAAAACGAAAAAAGGAAAAAAAAACTACTAAACTTAAAATACTATAACAGAACACCACAATATAGGAGAAAAGAACAAATATTCATTAAGTTCTTAAAATTTACTTACAAGACAAGCTCAGTCATTATCCATTTTATTGCAGCAAAGAAGGCATTATAAGGCTGAAGAGAAGCAACTTATTTATTAAAAAGGCAAAATATGCAATATCGATACCTTAACTGAAAATCTCCATGTAAAGACAATGTTATGGATATTCAAATGCATGGAAAGCATGAGAAAAATAATAGTAGCTTTTTCTTAGAGATTAAGAGAAGAAAAAAACCCATAATTATTGCACTGAATAATAAAACACATTGTTGTGAAATTTCCTTTACACATGGTCCTCTACACAGATTATGATTCTAAAAAGGAAGGTTTTGCAAATGATTCTAAAATATTTAACCTCTAGGGGTTCCTATTTCCCAGGCTATTGCTGGAAGAACAGTTCTGGTAGATAATATGAGCTTTTCTTAGGCTGCAGTTCACAGACTTGCCTCTCTATAATGTAAATCTATATTCACTACCTCAATCTAATTAGGCTGGAAAAGCTTCTGAAGTCTTAATTTACCTAAATGAAGTTATCTGTGTCATGGGCCAGCTGTAAGCAGTGTAAGTAATTTTTAAGATTCTTCTCCTTTCCCTTTGTTTTTCTGGAGAATACCAAATAAAGCAAATATTTTAAAGAAAAAAAMAAACAAACTGTGTTGACAGGATTTCTAATATATATTAAATATTTCATCTTTTAAAGGAATATCAATGGGAATATTAATTTTGAAAGAATCTCGGGCAGGAAAGGCAGTTTCCATAAATCTGCAGAGAAAAACCTACGCTTTTTTTACTTGTGGTATGGTCTTTTGGCTGCCTAAAATTTGCAAGTTTATTTTTTAGAGCCTGTATCAGAAAAGTATTTAGCGCATGTAAGCGGTCGCACGGACTCTCACAGAACCGCTCAGACGATTAAAATCACATAAGAAGGGGCCGACTCGGCCCCTTGCAAGTGTCTGTCCCTGGTTTCGAGGCCCAGGGTGTCACCAGCTTGCCCAGGGCTCGGGCGCCTTCAGCACGAACCAGCCTGAGGCACGAAACCCGAGACGCACCAAGGGCTTCTCCTATAAAGGAGCCTCTCACAGGAAAAGATCCACCACATTATTATACCTATTAGAAAGAGGTATCATAAGTCTTTCCTCAAGATGAAAAAAAAAAAAAATTAAGTTCAAGCTCCTTGGGACATTTTAAAAAAATTTCTTTGCAAATCAAAAAACTTGAAATGTTCCATCAAAGTAACCAATTTTTTTTCTGAAATAACTAAAATTACCTGCTTTGAAGATGCTACTCACTTTTGCTTTGCAAATGATACTGTAAAATAATATATATTTAATGTAAAATACACTACATTTTATAAAACAAATGCTTTTAATATGAGAGCTAGAATAAAATGAAACAAACTCTTCCAAAATAACTGAAACAGAAGATTTCAATATTACAGGGCACAAACTGAGGAGAAGAGTTTGTCTTGAAATTTTAGTGTAAAAGCTGTGTATGATATTGAAATCACTGTATCCTTATGAAATGTGATTTTACTGGGACAGTATTTCCCACACAAAGACTGTGCCCTCAAAAACTGTTATCAGTTTTGTTCTCCATATATATTTTAAAAAGAAACAAGTCAAAGGAATTGACCTGAGTGATTCTGTGGCACTAACACATCTGCCTAATAACAAGGCAGTTAGTAGATTTTAGACAAATTTGTCTAAAAATTTAGACAATTTGTCTAAAATTTTAGTAAAAATTATTATATTTCATGGAATTTTAGCTAGGATTTGAATAAATTCAAGCAAAAAAAAAAAGCTAAGCTATCTTAATTATAAACTGTTATCCAGATATATTTTAAAAAGCARTCTCATATGGTTAAGAAAGGGATGGGATTTGTCTATAACCCTTGTCCATATCTAACTTATCCTTTCAGATATTTACGTAGAAAATGTGCCAAATGCTGCCTAATAACCCGATCTACATGTGCAAAACTGCAATTAAAACACCCAAATGACTTATTTTTGAGAAATATGGTCCTTGCTGTTTTCATTGCAAGGTCTCTTTGCATTTTTTTCTGTATTCATGATTAGAAGTGAATGGAAAAGAGTAAATTAAAGCTTTCCCTAACTTTCAAAGCAAACCCGACAAAAACTCACAGGGTTTCAAAGGAAAGTTTGTCTATCCTCAAAAGCACAGTTARGGAACACATTCATCACATCTCAGGGTATCCCACAAGTGCTCCAGACTTTTTTTTCCAGTGAACAGAGTATAGGCAAAAATTGAAATTGTGAAAATCTCCTGGATGAAAGCCTGTGTATAAGAGGGAAGGACTTCAGCTCTGCATGCTGGCTGCTTGCACGAAGCAGGCTGAAGCCCCAAGCCTAGGAGTGGAAGGCTGTCACTAACAATTTTAATATATTTTAAATTCTTCCATGCAGATGTGATTCACAGCAATGTTTTACTAAGAGTTAAAGCCCCACTGCACAGCCTGGAACTCAGGATACTGAGAACGTCTTTTTTTTAGATTCAGGCCTCAGCAGATAACAGATAGATATATGCAGTATAATCCTTATTTGGAGCTGCTTCAAAAGCACATGGGATCATGTAAATGAAAGCATCCTAAAATGCATACCATTATTAACCATAGACACTCCATAAGCAGACACTATAGAAGCTACATATTTATAGATGTTTGGACGTTGCCACTTATTTAATAATTTAACTAGGTATAGATGAAGTTTTTGTAGCTGGAGCCTTGCACTTTTAAAAATACAAAATACTAGATAAAAATACAAAATACTAGATACTAGATTTTCTGGTCTGGTAGTGCTGTTAATATTTGTGTTGCCTTTACCTATGATTATTTTATGTTAAAATATTCATATATTTGTTAAACAATTTCTTCTTAATATGCAAGAAATAAAGTTTGAGATAAACTATAGAAGATGAATTTGAAATAGTAATCTCTACGATGTATAAGTGATTGTAAAATGCCCTTTGAGTTAACAACTCAAAGTTATGAACTTATTACCTTAATATATTATCTGGCAATAACCGAGTGCTACCCTGGCCAGACCTCCCACTTGCAGGACCCCAGGTCTTGCAGAGGGACAGGCTTTGTATTCAGAGCTAATTAGAAGACAAAGGACTAAATGATCATTGAAATTCTACTTTAAAAAGTATCTTCTTTAAATGCTTAGGAAAATGTATTAAAAACATTGGTTTGTGTTTGCTCTGTAAATGAACCAATCCTTTAAGCCCTCAGTTTTTAATTTGAATTGCATATTACCATGTGCGTATATGTTTACATACTGAAAMTGTAAATTTGGTTCCAGCCTCCCAAATATGAGCATTTTGTATGGGACAAAGGACATCCCGACACCGCCGCCGAAATGGTGGTCCAGTATCAAAAATGGTTGTATAAGGACTTGAACTTGTAAATGCTTAACACTTTGCATTTGTTTATAATATAGCATTCCTCTTATGCACTATGATAAACCCAAGAGCTGTAAGCATTCCAAATTAAAATTATGGGCTTACAATGGCCATGATGTATTTGCAACATTTTTCTTTGATGATTGCATGGAAAGGTGCTCAGAAAATTAACTATACTTACGTCCAGTAAGCTATGGGCACTGTCGCTACTCTCTTTGTTTGTTCTACACATGGCCTGGTAGTCATAAAGTGTAATTCTACAGAGAAGAACAAAAAACTTCTTGACTAAAAGAAGAAAACACACTGGAATAAAAATGATGTTATGGAAAGGTCTGCCTACAAAGTAGACAGGCAAATAAAAACCATAAGGGTGGTGGGGTAGGGAGGAAAAGGGAACGTTAAAATATTTAACATACAAAGGGGAATAAAGGTATGAAACAGCATGGAAAGTTTGTAAGGATTTTTTCCGACTTTGGAACAAAGCAAAGGCATAACCGAGGGAAGAGGAAACAGGGAAGGCAACGTACAGTATAATACACAATGGKAGAAACAATGCCAGGAGGAAGAGAATATACATTCAACAGGATGCTTCAACAGTTGGCTCTGGACTGAGAGCAGCACATTTAGCCCCAGAAAGTGGAAGGACCTATGCATCCGAGGAGCTTCTCATGAAGGACCACACTCGAATTCAAAAAAATGTAGGAAGACATTTCTGCTGCTCCAGCATCTCAGTGCATAACTGATCCATGAGCAGGGCACTCTCTTCCACAGAAAAGGGAGGATTAAAGTCAGTGTATTCACTGTACAGACATTCAGAATGATGAGTTTCCTTTTGCTTCTTTTCATGAGAACAAAATACTCCATGTCAGAGAGCTGCTGTAACTAACACATGCTGGAAGCCTCCTCAGATGCATAGTCACGGGGAAATTTCTTTCTGTTATTGATTTTATTCATCATTGACGCACTTTAGAGATCTAAATGTAAAATGCAGAGCGCAGAGATAGTATATGGAAATGTGATTATTTCTCTAAATCTGTCTGTCCATAGAACAATTAATTATGTCTATACACAGAAAAGCATTTAACATCCATAACAGATGTAGAATAGATTATTTATCTAATAAAATGCAACAAGTCCAAATATAAAAAAGTTATTAGTATTGCTTGAACAGATTCATTTGACTTTTGCATCATCAAGGGCAAGGGAACACAATCGGACATAAATGGTTTTAAATGTATGAGATGGGACTTCAATGTTTTGTGATGTGTGCCTTGCTTCTAAGTGAGGAGGAAAGGAGAGCACACAAATTCAGCTATGGAAAGGATGTCCCAGAAGCTGCCAAAAACAGGTCATGAAATGCATTCAGCATCACCATGAAATGCATTCTGCACTGCATGCCATGAAACGTTGCAACCTGTACCAATAAAATGCTGTAATCCATACGAGTAGAAACTGTATATGTTTTTTTCTGATCTAATTTTGTGACAGCAGCCATCCCTAAAAGCTTCTTTATTAGGCACCATGCTTTATTTTTGGCTCACAGGCACAATATCTAAATATATTGGCTCTTGCAGCTTCAGCTAACCATTTAGTATATGGTCATACTGCTCACATTGTTGACTTTATCTTATAGTTAGAATAAAAATGGCCAAGAAGCCACCATTTTCTGGACTGGCAGAGAGAGGCACATGGTAGACACACGCATAACTAGAGACCTAAACATGGGTGTAAGTTGAACACTGACCATACTTGGCAGAATGACGCCCACAGCCAGATCCGCGCACACAGATCTGCCAAGACAAACAGAGCAGTACATGGTGTAAGCTGTGCTGCCCGTACGGCATGCAGTAATACACCACTTCCTCTAGCTTGTTCTGTCTTTCCTCCCCTTTACCATGGTCAGAATCCAGCCCTTCTAATATGATCTCTCCACTCTGGCCTTTCCACTCTTGGGGTTAGCTCAGCTTATTCGTCTAGACCTAAGGACCATGCTAGATSTCCACAGGGGACCTCCTCCTAGTGATGGCAGCAGTTGGTGAGCGCACATGCAAGGACAATTCACACATTTTAACTCGCTCTCTGCAGAACAGTCAAGGAAATCTCTGTTGCTCAAGTGGTCCCATCCTACTTTATTCACTAGCTAGTGCTTGGAGTAGAACAGCATTTGGTTTAGCCTTTATTCCTTGCATTTTTTTTTCCAATAGGATAAGTTTGGTGACTATTCACTTGGTATTTGGAAGTGCAATCATTTTCTTAACTTTCAGTTCCATGCACAACAATAGTTTGGTTAATCTATGGGCTTCTTTATTCTACTAAGAGGTTTTAAACAAATATCATTACAGTGTGTCATTTGGAACATCTGTCAGATTCAAAGTCAGTTTTACATATTAAAAAAGGGCTTTTCCCTCTCCATATTAATTTTGTTAGTATTACACTTATTCAAATATAGTAAATAGTTTCTTTAAATGCTCAAAGATAAAAGGTCATAAAAAGACTGGAATATGTACTCACACAAATAAATATAAACACAATTAATACTGCAACCAGACATGTTATACTGTATTTCTGTGGATTGTCTTATTGCATTGCAGGCAGTATAAAGCAATCTAAGACTGCATTATGAATAAGAGGAACAAAAATATTAAAACATATGTAGTTAAATACAGTTTCATTTAACAAGTAAAGAAATACTAAGTTTCAAAGGGATGGCAGAGGGAAGGAGTTGTAATAAAAAACTCAAAATCATGGTGGAAAAGTGTAAAACTGTTTTTTGGCTATATTTTAATGTCAGCAGATGACAGTATAATGAATTTAAACTTTTAATACGTATAACTAGAGGTGTTGTGAGTGTGAAGATTCTGCTTCAGAAACAAACCAGAAAAAAAAGATAATGTAATCAGGGAGAGAAAAAAAAAGGGGGGGGGTGAGGAAACATTTAGAAAGGTACATGCCAGGCATGCATTTCTTAACAGCAAAATCCTGAAGTCAGTTCTGCTTTTTGAGCAATGTATTAATCAACGTAGTGATTTCCAATGCGGGTAGGTTCAACACCTACCTGAGAGTCTCTAAAGAGACAATTCAAACACTACAACACAGGATGCGCAAGTTACGTCAGCAAAAGCACCACTGCCAGACATCCTTACAAAGACCTGATTCTTCCCACTAGAAGCAAATAAGAATTCTGCAACACACTTGCATCCACCAAGATCGGTGGATGAAACCCATGACCATGCTGAAATCTGAACACCGCAACATATTGAATCAATTTTAGACTCTCACTCTTTGTCACTGTGAATGATATTAAAGCTCTGTATAAATGGGTTCCATGGCATTTACAAATTCAAATACAGTTTTGTTTTGATTTCATTCTTGGAAATGTATTAAGAAGGCAAAAGTCTTCCAGTTCTATTCCTTGTTAAGACTACTGCAGTCTTGATAGTCAAAACACTGGCCTAAGATACTGTGGKGCTTCTGTGTCCAGGTGTCATTTCTGGAGTGCTATTTCATTGCTAATGTCTTTCTGAGATGTTCCAAAATAAGCTTTCCTATCATTGAGGCAGATTTAATCAATTCCTGCAGAATGAAAGGTTTCCCCTGATCTAAATTTAAGCCTGTCTATATGCTGTAGTCCAAGCTGTGTATTACAGCACGTCTCAGGAGTGCTTTACTCCAATACGCTCGACACTTTGGCATCACAACACCACTAACTGACCCCTTTCACATACCTCATCACTGAGGCCTACAAAAGAAAAAAGAAAAAAAAAAAACTTTCAAAAGCAATCATAAGACGGGTACAGACTATTTGCAAAAACATTCAAGAAAAGGAAAAGAAAATCTTCGCAACAGCAGTTAAAGGCGAACTTCCATTGTATACAACACACAAATCTTGGTCAAGAAAATTAAACTTCTAAGAACCACCAGCAACCCAGCCTACACTAACAGAGAYAGTGTTCTCCTTTCAGCTAAATCTGTAGCATACATGTGATTTTCTAGCTGTGAGTATAAAATATCATAACAGACAATTATGTTAGCAAAAAGATCATCACTGCATAAATTTCAAATATTCTTTCACYAGTTGAAGATATTTGGGAACATTCATAGAATTTGCARGAATATCAAGCTTAACATTGTTCTRTCTTATTATGGCAATAAATTTCAATTCCATATAAAAGGAAGAAAGGCTCAGAAAAAACAAAAAAACATAAGAAGCTAATAATAAATCCCTAAAACACTCTAACTATTGACACAATCCTTTACTCATTAGCCAATGAATGGTGAGTGCAGCTCACTTCTGATGGAGAGATGTTCATTAACCCAATCATGGAGGACAAGCTGTCCCACACCCTCACAGAGGGAGGGGAGGAGGATAGCACTGACGGCTATCAAGAGGAAACGTGTCTCTTAAATCCGAAGAGGGCCCTTGTGGGGAGATTGCAAGACAGTGAAAGAAAACCTGCTCTGTTGCTGCCCTAGTTCTCCCATCTTTACTGACAAATAGATTATTACAGTGTCCAGAAGCTGTCAGTCTAATACCTTTTACCATCACTAAGATCAAGGAAAGGGATAAAAGTAAATTACATCATTTGAAAAAACAGATTTGTCATCACTTATCTGTGACTTTGCATTCAACTATTCCTAATTGCCATGAGGCTATAAAGCATAGCATTTATAAAAATGAGAAYTCAACCTGTTATTTTCAGCATGTAGAAGGATGACCCACCTGCACAGCTCACATCTGGGGTCCTCTTTAAGTGGGTAAGAGTATTCCCATTTATCTAACGGGAATGAATGCAGCTAACATGGCATGAAGCTGTTAGAAAAATTTACAGACATAGCCTTTAAACTATGCCTGAACTCGGGTCTGTGACAGCTAATTTTAGATGAAACAAGGTGAAACAAGAGCAGCGGACATGCCATATAGCAGTGCCGAAGCTTCAGAGCATGGGTACAAGATGTCACCAGATGTGGTAAATGCACAAAATCAGAACAGGGCTCCTGTGAAGGATAACGTCAACGGGGAGGTGACCGACTTTCTGCTCTTCATGACCTCCAGCGTGTGGTTAGGATCTGCCGGTGTGAGGCAGGCTGCTCTCTGCCTTCCAGAAGCCTATGCCACTGATGAGAATGGAAGATCGTTCTTCATATCAGTACAACAAAACATTAGTCATTTAGAAACTCCAAACCAAGGGCACAGGCCTTGTACATCCTCCACAGCGAATATGATGCATCAGACAGCAGACAATTATTGGAAAGAGTCTGCTCATTTTCCTAACTTGAAGATCTTCTGTTTGCCCATGCAGAAAATAAAATGCAAATGCCTGTTCATTTACCTGATGCATTTTTGTAATATTCATGCCATAACTATGGGGTAAATCTTGGGTCTACTCTACATTCCCAAGTATAGCCAAATTAAGGGAAGGAAAATATCATTAGATTTTTTTAAAGGTCAAAATGGGAAAAAAATACACATGAAAAGAAACAAAGCTTCTAAAATTAGCAGTGTCCATTTAACACCTTCAAAAATATTCAAGAACATTTAATTAAAATTTATGCTTAAGTACAAGAAAGTGACCTAAGCTACATAGAAAAAAAATCCTTCATTTGGAGAGTGTGCTGCCTAAGAGGGAATTAGCGACCTGTTGCTGATCAAATAGTTACTGTTTTCATGATTGGACTTTAATAATATTTTGTTATTTGCAAGAAGCTTAGCAAAGAGCTGAGATTTTTTTTCATAATCTTCTTATTACCTAGAGGCCAAATATTTGGTAGGTTTTGCTTCTTAAGCAAATTCAGACAGAGAGACAGAAGTCTGCCCCTGCATGTACTTATTTTGAGGAAACAAGTGAGGGATTTGGAGGCTATAAGGGCATAGGTGATGCTCGCAAGGAGGCACATGAGAAAAGATACAAAAGCAGCGCAAGGAAAAGCAAGCAGCAAGGGAAGCTCTTAAGCGARCAGAGCTTAGTCAAGTGAGCCTTAGAATTTGGAAAAGTTGGGATCGAAGTGCCCACCGGTGAGGTCATAAATCTTGACAATAAGATTGAATGTCAAGGCCCAATAATGATGCCTGGTTGAAACGAAACTGGTGAGAGGMAATGATGCTGCTTCTATATTTGCCTTATATATTTGCATAGTTTTCCTCCTACATGCAATTTTCTTGAGATTTATTTGGTTCATTTTCTCTTGAGGTCTCATTGCTCCCGTAGTCCTTAATTTTCCAATGATAATGTTTTTCTTTTGATGTTCATATTTCCAGCAATTGAATAATGTTTATCACTGCTTTTATGTGCTGGTAAAATTGCAAAGAACTACAATGAAGAGCTTTTTGTTTGCTTCAAATAAAATGGTACATTTTCTCGCACAAACCAAATCCTTTTCACCACACAGCCTGTTTTATAAACAGGTATTATTTCATGTTCTTTAACAGCACATGTAAAGAACGCAGTGCTAAATGCAAAAAGATTGCTATCCTTGGAGAACCTTGGAGGTTTGGGATGGTTTGCAGAGAGCTGGGCCTTTCCACTTCAGGCCAGTCATTTACTGGGACCAGCATTCAGCTATAACACATGGAGACAGGGCAAAAAGCTTTCTGCCTYGGAGAGCTGAAGCTGGTTTATAAAGGAAGAACACAAACCATTGCTTTGAAGAGCAGCTCTCTATGCTCTCACATGCAATACCTACATTCAGTGATTGGTGGCAGCAGTAATGTGTCATCTTTATATACTAGAAATGTGCAGGAAATAAAAAGGAAAAATATTACATGTACGTACTGCAGTTCTCTCATGCTCTTACATAAACTGTAAGAGGATGAAGGGGTAAGGAAATGTTCTCAGGACTGCATGAAAGCCATGAAAACTCCAGTTCTGAATTTGAGGTTAAAGGGAAAAGTCCTTTCTTACTTCCCTAGGGATGCATAATTCATTTTGATAGACACACAAAATCATCATTAGGTTTTATTGCCATCATGACGATAACACCAGGTCAATAGTCACAGCAAGCTCAAATGTGAGTTAACATGCAAGTGAAAATGAATTAGTGACACATCATTCTTTCCTTCTAACAGTAGGCCATTTTGCACTGCAATCTCCAACTTTTATAGGTCTAAATATCATATATTGCATCCATGACTTGCTTTAGTCACGGCCATCTAAAATCACTCTGTGGTACGTACGGCCCCATCCCGTTTCCACCTGAGCACAACGGGAATGGGAGAAACACGCAGCTTTAGCATCACACACCAACAAACTGCTCTTTTACCAAGAGACAGCAGGCTGAGCAGCCCATACTCTCGACATTCAATGTGCCTGGCATCCAGTTTCACTAAGCTCATACAGAAGAAGAGGCAGAACCCAGTCACTCAGCCAAACATGGGCTTCTTTTATATGGATTTGGTTTTATTTATTTTAGCAAATTTTTTTTTAAGGGATAATGGGTATAGTTCATTCTTACCTCTTAAAAGAGCCCATGGTTAATAATTTGTTCATCACAGCCCCTTCAACCTCACCAAAAAAGTAGCCAGTCTGCAAGAAGAGAACACAAGAAATTACTGGGAAAGAATGCAAGAAATTACCAGAAATGCAGATAAATAGCAAAACAACAGTGGATGCAATTTAAACTGGCATATTTGAGGATCTGACAAGAGTGGCTTTGACAGTTACACAGATAGGTTTTCAGGACTACTGCTATATAAAAAAATGAAGAGGACTTCTCAGTCATGGCAAGTTATGGAGATTACATTTTTACCCCTGAGCAGATGTGAGAGCTTATACAATAGATTGAGGTACGTTATATAACATCCAGTATCAGAAATAAAAGCCATCCAAACCTAAAGCTCGTAAAGGAAACACACTAATCTGATCACAAACCCTTGTGATTAAAATGTTACTCAAAAAAGATATAAACAGGTTTTGAAAGGATTTCATAAACAGTCATAAAAAAGCATTGTTTATAATTCCTGCATGACCTGCTTAAGGAGCTGGAACAGTACATTTCATCAATCCTATAAATTTTAACTCTATTCAGAGTCATTTCATACTTAAAACCACTCAGCCTGATGAATTACCCATTTTGTCCTTGTTCAGCAAATGCCGACTAATAAAAATAAATCTCTATTGAGAAAACAAACATTCATGTTATGAATTTGGTATGTATGTGGAAGAGACTCCATTATCTGCAGCCATTCATAGGGCATTCCAAAATCTTGCATGTGCAGCGCTTTTTTTTTTTCCAGTTTGGGAAGACATTTTTTATTTTAGGGCCTCAGCTCCCAGAAGGATTGGGTATGGGCTCTGCATTGTTTAAAGGGAGAAATCCCACAATTTATGGGGGGAAAGGGCACTGCGTTCTCAGGTTGCATGGATTCCATCGGCTTGGTATGAACTAAACCCCAGTTCCATTACGAGGAACTTAGCTGACCTCAAGTATGCACCTGGGACTTCGGAGGCAGAGAGGTTCCTGCTCCAGCCAAAAAGAGTCATTCCTCCATCTAAAGAGCAACTATTGCTTTTTATACTCAGGGGAAACTTGGAACAGTCTCCAAAACATGCGGGTGTGTAAAGTTTCCTAGAAGCAAAAGGAACATTTGTAGTTTATATGACTAAAAACACTAACTTCAATAGCCCTAGCTGACTGATGAAGAATGATTATCCTAACTATGGGATAGGCAGTCAGTTAATGTCAAAAAGCCCAAACCATAAAAGACTAGTATAACTTTAGTTAGTAATAAACCTGATTTATCAAGTTGAGTCTTATAAAGATATTTCAGTGACAGTTCTCTCCACAAAAGCTCCATTTGTAAATACCAGTTCTTTCCCAAACCATTAGCACTCAAATTGTTATTAGCTCTCTTAGTGCATCAGGATTTAGCATAATTTGGATGAAGAATTGCCCTGCCCATTTTCAGGAAAAAATTCCTAGAATGGTTCAGGTCGGTTTGGGCATTTCCACAGAAATGCAGTGCAGAAACAACCCTGGAGAGGTGATGAACATCCCTTCATCTCACTTCCTTATCCCTTCCTTTGCACCCAATAAATATGCAGTGCAATACAGCCTGCAGATCTTGCCAGCGGGGTTACTGTAAAGCAGACACCGCTTGTTCCTTGACCATCCACCAGCCTTGTGCGATTCTCACAACTTTTCTCTTGGTTGAAAAATCAGATAAAATAAGTAATGGACGCTCTCAGCTAAGCTACCAAAGAAAAAATCTCTTCCTAACCCTATTCAATGCCTATATCCAACTCAGCTGGCAAAACAGCTACCCAGTCAGAAAATTGATTTAAAAAAAGAAAGAAAAGAAAAAGAAAAAGGTAATGACCAGACAAGATGCATAAAAATGGGATCAAAATCATTTTACAAGGAGAGTTATTTCCAGGTCATTGCTCATCTATGTAGAAAATACAGATTTGATAGACAGATATAGAAAAAAAAATCAAGAAAACAAAAATCCACAGCTGTTTCTAACATAATACAGCCAATGTTTAAGCAATGTTACATTTTTAGTTCATAATATTTTATGGGTACATCCTAGAATTACATTCACAGCGTGCTTGATGTTCTGAAGGGACGGAAGCAATAAATTTAATAAAGTAAAACAAAATAATCAGTTTCAGTCCTCAGTTTTGAGAATAAGAAGACTTAAATTGTGAGGAATGATTGCTGTATGACACAGTGCAGCATCTGTTTAGCAGCTAACGTTCTGGTACAGCACTGAAAAGGGAATAGTTTCAAAAAAAAATTGTATTGGCCTTGTTTATGGCTTGCTAATAGACTTTTTAAAGTCTTAACCAAAACGTAATTATTTGCAGCAAAAGAAAATGGGAGCTTGAAGAAAGGTTACTCAGATATTTTTGAGCTATGCAAATCTGAAGAAACACTGTATTTTACCTTCAGAAGTGTCAGATTTCAAGTTGTATTAATTCAAGCTTTTAATTTAACAGTGAAATTCTCAGCAAGGCTTGCTTTTTGCCATTCMTGTAGAGTTTTCTATCTCCTCTCTGACCACTCGTTTAAGACACTCAGAACCCATAGTAACATTTCTCGGTAAGCGACTGAGTCTTAACCAGTCCGACTGCCCTGGTGCCGAGCAGCAGCACGGACATTCCCATTCCAGAATCCCGCCACTCCGCTCAGCTTTGGTGGCTCCCGGCACAGCTGGGCCACAGTCTCACCAGGTCGCAGGCACCAGTTAATGAAGATGCTGGGGGTTTCCTCATGGGTTTCCTCATAAGGGTTTAGCAATTATGCGCTCGCTTTTTACCCCTGTTTCTAAGATCTCAACACGAATCCGTGTTTTGGATGTGCTAATCACAACTCCTTTTGCAGAGCTGAGTGTTCAGTTTTAGCACTTCCATGGCTGTAACCCATGGCAGAAGCTCATCCACAAACCTCTCTAAAATGTCACTATTAGCATTTGGAACGCACAAGCCTTCTGTCCCCAGCCTTCCCACGTGGTAAAAACGCCACAGGGAATTGTTCTTCCTGGGGTAAAGATTTCTAAGGAAGACAGACACTTCCGCCGCAAAAATGCCCTTTAAACAAAACATTTAGGAGTTCAAGAGCTGACCCTGCCTCACAGGCAGGCAGAAACTGAGCTGCTCTGGAGACAACTTTGATGCTTTGTTCAAAGAATATTTTTAATCTTATGTGACTAATTTCTCAACATTTTAAGACTGTCTAAAAAGCAAGTAACTTTATATAAACGTATTACATGACAGATGAAAATCTTTCACTTACCTGTCGATAGTCTTCAGACACTAAAATAAATCCRTTGTTATCTATCAGATAACAGTTGATTGCCTGAAAGTAACAAAAATACAATTTCCAGTTTTAGTTTTAGAATATAACAATTTTATTACTTCCATCCCAAATGCTTCTACATGGATACAAGTTCTTGAAAAGAACTTCAAGTTCTTTTAACAGCTCACATAACTATTAAGTGAATGTATTCTCAAATTATGTGATATTATCTCATTTAATTTTTGTGCATTTAACACATGCAAACCAAATCAAAAGTGTGTAGAAAAAGAGGATATAAGATAACTATAAACAAACATAAAAAGAACCCAGTCAGTGCTTTTATAATCCATTCTAAAAAGTACTTCCTTATAACACAGTTTGGAAAAATATCGACCCTTGTGGCTCCCAATGGCTTATGCTGTGTTTGGAGAAAAACATCAGCCCAATGTCATTACACTAACGATGTATTAATGAAAACACAGTGTCAGCCTGGAGGACCGATGGGGGACCAGGTAATATTTTTTAATTTGTTCATAGGGGGAGGGGACCAGAAACTTCTGTAAAAGAGGCCCCACAGGTCTCCTAAAGCTTTGCAAATTGTGTGTTTAATTGGGAACTGGATTCAGAGGTAGGGCTGTTAGCATTATGTAGGTCAGGCTTATAAATTGTATAAAACAAGGTAAACGCAAATCAGTGCTTCCCTGCATACATGCATGCATTATTTTAACCTCCAGTGAATTACTTGCTACAGGCAAAGTTTTAATTGCTGTGTTTCACGGCTTAAACATAAGGTTCAACTCAAACCTTGATAGTATTCAGTTTCACTTCATTATTGCTAAAAACCTACCTCGGTGTTAAATCTTTAATATATTCTAATATTGGTTTATATCATCTAATATTTTACTATAGTCCCTTAAATTTTCAGTGACATTAGTGGGGAAAAAAAAAGATCTGGGCTCTCCACACAGCAATTCTTGTGGTTTTGCTTTTACTTTAAAACCATTCTTGCCACAAATGGGCTGAACAGAGATATGAAAAAATGTTTTCTGCTGTATTATCCATGCCCAGCAAAATCTGTCTGCAGTTTTGAGAGGAAAGCGGTTCCCCTGCAGCAGTAACTGTGCAGGATATCGTGAAAATGCAGCCTGGTCGCTCAGGCAACCTTTAGATGAGTATGATTCCTGTTCTGGCCACCTAGTAGCACTGCTCTGTGCCACCGAGCAGGTAGTTTAAGAAATGTTGGCAGGAAGTTTAGCTTTAAAATAAACAAAACAAAAAGAACAAAGAAACCTAAACCAGGCACAAGCTGGGAATGGATGTCATTCCCTGGTGCAAACGCAGGAAATTCATTCTCATAAGAGAACCTAAGCTACAGAGACCCTTGGTGGCAGAAAACCTGTCAAAAAGGAGGTTAGAACAACTCATTATTCCCAACCTTTGATCTGCTGGAAAGCCAGAAGCTGGCCAGTACAACCTGGAAAGTGAAGATGCTGCTGAAGGCTCACACAGAGCTTGCACACAGAGTGGAGACGGTGCATGAGGGGTGGCAGCTCAGCAGGATGCTGCTGTCCTGAAGCCCAACATCAGCCTCCGACAGGAGAGGAGCCAAGTCACCAAAAGGCTCTTTGGACACCCTCCTCCTTGGCTCTTTCTTTGCTCTTAGTTAACAAGAAGCGTGTGTGGCACAACTGAGGGGATGTGAATTTGCAGTCTTCATGCATGAGAAGGGAATCAAACAGGGCTCCAGAACGAGCACTTCTCCACTGCTTGTGACACCCAAGAGTAGTCATGCTGCACTTGAGAGGCTGGGCTTCATTTCACAGCTTTTGGGTTACATATAGTTGAGTGTGCCAGGATTCAATAATTAGTTGACATGTTTCAAATCTCTAGTTATTTGCTAGCATTTTTCAAAATTAGATAGATATTAATGATTTAGCATGACTATTAGAGATAGACATAAAGCAACAGCTTTTTGGAGGTGTGTGGAAATAACAGGTTTCATATTTCAACTCATTTTGGAAACAGTAACACTAGGGAAATGTTCGTTCAGGACAGCATTTATCCATCTACTTGCCAGTAAGAAAAATAACTTTCTCTACACAGCACTACATTAAAGAAACATTTTGTAAATGAAATTTAGCATTGACAAAGGACAGCGGGGTGCAGTTACTTGTCCAATACCTTGGCACAAATATTTCAAATATGAGATTAATTCCTAGGATAACAGCATTTGCACAGGATAGAGTGGCACRGAAGAGGTTTAACTCTCAACGATTCACAGGTGTTGGAGGCGAACTAAGCACCGCACGTTTGCCCAAAGGTTCACGCTCMGTGAACTTGGGACTTCAAGGGGAACGTTCCAGAGATGGGGAGTCCCTGGGCTTGTAAAATCGAGTAGGCATGAAGTCCAGAATAAACAGAGCAAGAATGTCGACTGAGCCCTGAAAACACATTTGGGTTACAGGAACTTTGATCAAGCTCAAGTCTGCTATGTGTTTTTCAGAACTCCAGTATATTAGGGGAGTAATAGAATGTAAGATTAAAAAAAAAAAAAAAAAAAGCAAACAGAAAAAATAAACTAAAATGGAAGATGTCAGGAAAACAAGAAAAAATGAGCAAATGCAAAGCTTCCCAAAAAGAGAGAGAAAAAAGAGATCTGCCCTGAGTTGTGAATCTATCATACCACTGTATTTTAGAATCAATTAATTATACTGTACTATTCCATTTGCATTAATTTCATCTCCTAATATTTGTAAATTTGTACAGTAACTGTTCAATAGATACCCTCTTGCCATTGAGAAAAGAGAGCTATGAAAGGTAACRGATTCAACAGATAGAATCCTATCAAAAGACAGTATGCTCTGCCATTTGGCAATTTATTAAAATCAAAAATAAATTTAGATGCTCTGAATGACTAAGGTTCATGCTACTGCTAAATATCTCCTATGTAGCTGCTGCTGGTGTCAAGTGAAAAGTGCTGAAAAGCTTTTAAATAGTTTGTGTTGTGCTTGCATATGCACGTAATACTAGAAAACCTTCTGCTTGAACATTTAAGAAAGTATGAATCTATTCTTATTAACTATATGAATGTCATTGGAAGAAAAAAAGTGCAATGTTAGTTGTTGCTGCTGCCTCCTGGAAATTTCAACAGCAGCTACTCCCTTCTTAGTGAGGAGAGATTAAAAGTGTTTTTGTAGTAACAGTAATTTGCCCATAATTCCAGTTTTGATGAAGCAGTTGTAGTCCTTGCAGCAGAAGCATGCTTAATGCAAGGAATTAGGTACTGTTATTACCCAGTCACTAAGGCTGCCTCAAGTGAAGGAATTAATGTCTACTCAGTCTTCATTCCCCAATGCACGGTGGTTTATGCTAAACGCTGCAGAGATTTTACCCAGCACAGAGAATTTAGCCAGGCTACCCACAAGCTGGTTGGCTCTGAGTGGAAAAGCCTGGAAACAATTCAAGGTAACGTTTGGACATTAAGCCTACAGTTAGCTGGCACAAACCTAAGAGTGCAGAAATGCCAGGAAACATATGAAATTTACACTTCTACAGACCTTGATTTTCAACAGATTCTGGCACGCTCTTAGGAGACTGGGCAATGAACATTTTGAGCTCAGCTTAAAATGTGTTCATATGCAAATGAGAGCGTGGGACTGGAACTATGCGAATGAGCCTGCAGCCTTAGCAGGGTCTTATAATGCAGACATGGATTCTCTCCCTTCTTTTTTAGTTGCTTTACATTTGGAAAATAAAACTTTRCTGAATGCTTAAAAATTATACAAACTACAAATGGAGAAGTCTTTAGAAGTCTTTACTGTTGGAAATGCAAAAGACTTGCTGGTTTCAAAAGGTCCATTTCACTGCCAGAGATGGCATAATCATTGGACTTTTGTCTTTCTACAAATAGATTTTTTTTTATTTTATTTATTGCTATATGTGTCCTCCCTCTGCTAGATCACAGGGTTCTGGTAAATGAATTATAGCTTGCTGCATGATTTGCTAAGCTGCTAGGCTGAAGAAATTAACAGTGCTCCATTTTTGTAACTGCTGATATTTTAAGGTTATATGCCTTTGCACCCAAAATGTTTTTTGTGCCCTGAATCTCATATGAAACAATCACATTTTGAAAATTATGCACCTATATATTGGATGCACATTTCAATAAAGCAATTGCTTTGATATCACAATATGTAGGGATACGAAATGACTCTTTGAGGTAGTATTGCTAAGATTAATGATGTATCTTTTAAACTTATTTAGACATCATTGCTGTCCTCATAATTAAATAAATGTTGGTAATCAGCCATGAAATATCATAATACTTAGAAAGTATAGAAACTTAATATTTAAGCATAATTCTTAGAAAGTGACTCCAAATTACATCATGATTAATTTATTCTGAACATCCATCCCATTGCATACTATAATCTACTGTAGATTGTTCTGCATTGGAGGCATAAATGAAAAAAAAATCTGTTAAATACTTACGTCATCATCACAACTTATAGAACATCTGCCATCAAGTGATGCACACTGGGGAGGACACCAAAATCAAAAAGTTATTTTCATTTCTGGTTTAATGACTGCAATAAATGACTTTTAAAACTAACGATGAACACAGTTGTAAAAAAAGTTGGTAAAAATCATATTTTAATCAAAGACAGCAATTGCTCTAAGAATGGTAACAGTAGGAAAGTGTTACATCTGCTCCCCCAAACCGTTCTACTGCTGTTTGCAGAAGGGTGCATTTACACTGCATCCGTGTGAACCATTTTAAACAGCATCCTTTATCTTACATGTTAGAAGCTTCAAGATCTTCCACAGGAAAAAAACAGATGATTTTCTACAAGGAGTGGGGTGTGACCAGCATTTTAGTGGTGTCAAAGAATGAAGTTTCTTTGAGATGATTCTCAAAATAGGGATGGAAGCTCCTAATTTTTAGAAATGATATTATTCTGTTCCTTAAGTACAAATTCTACAAATAAATAGATTTTATCTATAGTTTATTAAAGCCTATAAATATCAGGCATGATTTTGCCTCATTGCCTCACAGGTAACCAATCAAAAATGTTGTCCTTTGAAATGACTTTGTACTAAAAAAAAAGACGTGCTAAAATGCTTCTACCAAACCAAAAATATTGAATCTCATCATGATCAGAAAGTGTTGATCAACTAAAACTGTTGTCAACTAAAACAAACAACTCTGTTTTTGGTATTTTTCATGTCATTATTTTGGAGATATAGAAAGTTAAGTGGACCTACAGCAATTTTTCAGGGTTTTTGTGTACACTGCCAGTCTAAAATGATCGAACTTTATCTTTGCCTCAACAAATGCTGGATGTACAACGGATTTACAAGTGGTTTTTGACCACTGAATGCTCTTTTTTTAAGAATAGGGTTTTTTTTGCCAAAAAAATGTAGATCATTATCATCTGGACAGTAAGAAAGCTATTGTGGATTCAGTGACAAATTAAATAAGAAATTAAAACTTACCTGTCTGCTTGCAGTCCAAAATTTCCTCTGGAAAAATTCAAGTTTCATTTGGATACCCACAGCTGGGAATATATAAATGAAAACAGTGTGTTAAAATGTTAACAATGTGTTAAAATTACTTTAAAATGATTATTTAAAATTATTCAGAAGGAAAAATGATAATGAGACCTATAATAAAAAGGCAACAGTAATCACATTGAAGAGACCATACAATTACATTTTAAGCTGTTTATACTTTGTTTAAAACACAAAGATATTGCTAACACAATGTGATAACAAGGCAAACATTATTCAGTTTGCATGTATCTCCATACTTAACATAAAACCCCCAAACCTAAGCATAGGTATATGCATGTCCAGCTCAAATTTGTATATTACTGGCAGCAATGTAACGGCTGTAAGAACATCCACCACAAGTTTCATGCGGAAAAAAACTACTATTTACTACCACTTCATTTGGTCATTTGATTCATCATTTGCCATTGGGCCATTTGATCCCTGAGTTATCAGTGGAATACAAGAAGTCTATTTCAAACACAAGCATTTGTTTGAAAAAAAATAAAATTAAGAGCATTATGTGCAATTATGTCAAACAAAGATATTGGAGTTAAACATTACTAGACACTGGTTTTCAAATTTTCAGAAAAAATAATGATCACAATAATCTGCATTTTTTTTTTTTTTTAAAGAATGCAAGACTGAAGCCTTGACTTCTAACAAATTACCTACAATAATCTTTTGTTTGAATCAAGCAAAGACTTTTTAAAAAATCAGTCATTTTTGAAATTTGGAGGAAATTTCATTCATTCATTTCATTCCTCTAGGGTCCACAGCAAGCATCATTTTAAATCATTTTCACATTTCTTGTAATAGACTACTGGTACTGTTTGTTGCAAATGTACACACACTGCTGTCATGCATATATTTTATTTTATGTTAGCAGGTAGGAAAAAGTATGTGATATGAAATCCACAATGAATTGTTACAATGTGATGTGAAATTACATAAGGAATTTTCATATTATAGCAGTTTATAAATAGCTTCTTGCTATCTGTATCTCACGGACATTATTGCTTAAGAAACTAAGTACAGAAATTCATTTCTCCTTTCAAATGAACTCCAGAGGAAACTCTCTCCAGTTACATTTTATTATCTAGTAATTTATTTTATAGTCATTGAGGAGATGCTATCTGACAGCCGTGCAGCACATGTTTTCTTCATCTGTTGATTGCCTTTAGGTTTATGCCTAGCACAGAGGTGATGTGCACCCTACCCGCTTTTTGTCTGAAATAGAGTCAAAACTCACAACCAGGAACTTCCAACAAAGAAATCACTTGGCTTCTATATCTTATATCCATACTTGAAATTTCTATCACATATTCCATTTGTACCGATCCATTTGTACCACCACTCATGCAAACAAATACAAGAGCAAGTAAAGCAGTGGAAGTCATCTTGATCTCAGCAAATTCTTTGTGTCCTGCTTTCGCCACGTGCACATGCCTACTGAATTCCCCAAAGCAAGCTCTGGGCTCAACCTTAGGTACACGGATAGGCACCTTGCTGAATAAAGGCCTGGATTTGCCTCTGCAGCAAATATCATCTTTTGCAGACTTCAAGAGAAGCTGATAGCTTTAATCATCATGCAAGTTTTGACCTGTTTTGCAAATGCTAGGAAATGGGCATGCTATTCTGAGCATTACCACATGATATACAAAGGAAACTCAAGTGACCAGTAGAGGTCTTTACACTGGAAAAAATGTGCATTTTTTAATGTTACACATCTCTAAATGTTTCTGAGCTCTCAATTTGAAAGTAACTTGGCAGGATCTATTGGAATGAATCTCATTTCTTAGCAGACTCATAGATACAAGCCCCTAGGCACACAGCCCTAGGGAAGGGAGGAATTAACACATAGAAAGCCATGGAGTTGCTTCTTTCCCCAGGTGATTGCATAACAGCATCTTTGGGGTAATCTTTGTCAAATTGATGAGCTCCTGAAAACTAGATTTTCAAAACTATTTAGATTTTTCAAGAGTTAGACTTTCAAAAGTACTTAAGCAGAGCTGGCATTTACTCCTACTGATTTCAGTGGGAGTTGAGTTCCTAACCTGCTTAACTACTATAAACCATTCAAAATGCTTGTCTCCACCTCTGGACTCCCAGATGCCTTTGATATTCTGTTCCTCAGTCATTTATAAACACTAACAACTTTAACAGCCTACACTTACCATGGAGTACCTCTCAACAAAGAATCTCAAAATACTCAATAAATGTGGTTAAGTCTTAATATCCTCTTTTTATTGCTGGGAAAATGATGCATAAAGGAAATGAATAACAGAGTTCACACAAAGATCTGACACAGACAGTCATAATAGCGGGGCTGAGAACAAAACAGATCTGTGGTCTCCAAAGTCTTGTTCTAACAGTTAGAAATATTGCTATTCTTAAAGGGCATAGATAAATGGGTTGTGGTTAGATATAGTTCAGTTAGAGTCCTGATAGAGGTCAACTTTTGGAAATCCATTCTTATTAATAGACAACCTTGCCCAGAGTAAAGAATGAGTTGCCAAGGTAAAATGGTCTAAATTATCAAGTTYGTTATCTTGATGATGTGAAAGAACACAGCAGTTATCAAACATTAGTTTAAGGTTTAAACCTGTAAGGAACATTTATTAGGTTTCAAATGATGAATGCAACAACCTCTTCCATTATGCGCTTTACTATGGCTAATAAAGTTGTTGCTTCGTTTTAATTCAGCTTACGGAAGTTCTCCCATTTTTCTTATCTAGTAAGACATACAAACCTATAGTATATCTAAACTGCAAAATAACAGCACAGGTCAATAAGAGTGATATTATAATAAAAAATATTCTGAAATATTTCATTACATGTTAGTGCTAAAACAAATGTTTTAATGTCTGTAATTTAGAGATTAATATATTTGCTGTGGCTGGCCTATCTAAAATACTTGGGAAAAAAAACCCTTTGAATTCCATTTTTACTCTTGTGAACTATTAATGAAAGTATAGCAAATGCAAAGAGATGATTTAAAACATCATTCTCCTGCCATTACATTTTGGGTATACTCAAAATTGAGCAGAAAGGTTGGACTAGATGACCTCACAAGGTTGCTCCCAGGCCAAATTATTTTACTATTCCATGATTTGAGTGTAAACCTTTTGCAGGCAACTGTGAAACAGAATCCTATGTAAATAAAACAAATATGTACTGAAGGTTTTCTGGTGTCCAGTAGAAATTACTTACCACATAAGAGAGAACCTGAAACAATAACAAGGCAATGAAGCCCATGTGGAAACCTTCCATGTGTCCATTTTAATGAGCTACTCAATGCAATGCTGGGACATAAAGACAATGGAAATCCTGGGACTAATTTCTATGAAAAACAGAACATCCCTCTTCCAGAAGCCTGGAAGAGGCCAACAGCTGCAGTTTTGTTTTTAGTAGTATTAGCTCTATGAATGTCAATGCTTTCTTCAGCAGACTGCAAAGGGAAATGAAAGATCAGGCAGAAACAGCAGGTTTGCTCCTGCTCACGCAGAACCCCACGATCTCAACAGCAGTGCAGTTTGTGTAAAGCTGCAGGGTCAGACATTGCCAAGTCAGCTACCACATTTCTTACTTTTTTCAATAGAGATTCAGTTCATTTCTCTACCTTTTAGCAGAGCTTTAGTACTTGTCTCTGAGGTACAATAATATTGAAGAAGGTAAAACAGGAATATATTTTAAATTTTAGTCTACTCTGATCAAGGTCATAGTGTTATAATGGCAACATGTTAAGTATAACACACACTGGATTGCATATTTCCCTTGTGAAGTATTTCCTCAATTAGAGTTTTGTAATCCTTTTACTTGTTTTTAAATAATGAAGTGCTACATGATATATATCCGTGTTGCAAGATAAGAGGAGAAAACACAGCTCCCATAAACACTGTACAGTGAAAGCAGTGATAGGAATTTCTTTGAAGAGGTGTGTCTTCAGGCAAGATTTTAATCTTACTCTTTTAGTTTCTTTACATTTTGTTCCTTGTAATGTCCTGAAGAATCTATTTAGGAAATTCCATGTCACTGAATAACTTGTAAATATTCAATATCCTAGATAAAATATAATTAAGTTGCAATTATTAATACTTCCTGTATTTCATATTATAATTATTTGAACCAACCTATACTCAAATGAGTTAACATTGCTAGTGGATGGAATAATTTTCTTTTCTACTCCTGAGGTAGTGCTAAACCATTTTTACAGGCTCTTCCCTGTGCTTTTCCAAAATAGTGTTACTACCACAGGATATTTTTTTGGTCAAGTCATTTAATGCCTTAAGAACTATTCAGATATACTTCAAAAAGTTTTAGAGTCAATATGTTCTTCTGAGGAACCCCTAATCTTCCAACATACAGAATGAAATATTTATGCTCCAAGATACTTCATATTTAATCTGTGTTTTATAAATTGGCTAATGTTTTTTTAAAAAGCACAAATTTCAATATAACAACTATAGCAGAAATTAGAGAAAAAAAACATAATTGCTCTGCAATTTGGTCCAGAAAATATGTATATTTTCATAAAAATTTTATAACTGGCATTCCTTGCCTACCTCATCCTTCCATCTGCTGTGTCACAAATATGCTATTTCAAGTGAATATTACAAATCCAAGTGCTTGTGTAAACTACACTAGCAAACTTACTTAAGTCATCCCAGTAAATAGCTTTAAAGCAGGCATTAACTCCCTGAGATTTCTTTTTCTTCATTTAATATAGTGGCTGACATTGTGTAGCACATAACCTACAAAATAATAAGCTGTTAAATAATTACGTGATAATTTTTAAGTAAGTCATTTCCTTACGTCTTGATATGTCTTGACAGTTGGGGTGGTTTTACTGCGATGCTGAGAGTATAAAATCATTAATAAGTATTTAGTGCCTATGGAGCCAAGGGCCTTTAGTATCAAGGCAAAAATGAAGGAAAACATAACAACTCAGGATTGATCAGAAATGCTTGTCTTGATTTCAAGATCCCCATGGTTAGGCAGATGGACAGATATGGAAATCCTTTTCTCTGCTTTTGTGTGCAGAATTACAAAAGATCCTGTACTTTTAGTAAAGAGCACCAACTCCCACTTAAAATAAGTGAGGAAAATAGATTAAACTGATTTATTTCAGGCAAAAGAAAAGCTGATTCCTCCTATTAGCCTCGCTGAGGGATTCAAAATAAAGAGTTTAGGAAATGTAGTAAAGCTAGAAGGGTTTCCACTATGGAATATCTATTAACACTATATAAAAGTCCTGGATCAGAAAGGCTAGAAAAAATTCTTGGGGTCTCCATTCCCTTTTGCCATGGAGAACTCACTATAGCCCAAGATTCTCTTACACACAGAGGATCCTCAACATCTTGAAACGGAATATACTTTTCTTCTGGAGCTCTAGACTGAACTTTGATCGAATTATCTTAAATGCGGCTTAACTTGGCTTCAAAATAAGAGATTTTGGAGATGGATTTGTATAAGATTTGTAATTTTTTTTAATCTACATTGCCTTTCCGTATTAAGCTTAGGTTCCTTCCTAAGGTATCTGTTCGGCCAACCCTGCTTTTTCATATTACTATCTTTAAAAATATCTAATAACCCAATGTGAAATATTCCAGAACAGCCTTACATTCTTGAAAAAAAGTTGATTGCAGTACTTATGTTTATACTATAAATCTCTGTTTCAGTTCAAAATCTCACTCTTTGGTTTTTAGCTTTGCCAAAGAATGAGCAGCTGAATATAACCCCAAAGCATAATACTGAGTAATAAGCAACATACCTGCCAAAAAGTGTGTCTAGTATGGATTAATGGATGACTCTCACCTCCAAAGCTGATGACCTTCAAAGTACTTATAAAACCTATGTTATGTACTGCAATAAAAAGAAAATTTACAGGCATTTTCTCTCACTTCCAAGAAGTCTTAACTAATAAATAAGAGGTATTCCAGCAGGCATTCCCTTATAGTAATATAATTATGCTCCAATTTCATCTAGCATAGCTATATTCCCATAGACAGTCATTCTTTCATCACTATGTGATATATAAAAAAAATACGAAGGAGGACTCATTCAATACACACTTCCACAGAGCTTCTAATCTTACTTTGAGTCTACTTGCACAGTTAAATGCAGTTTCAGCCTTCCAGACTTCATACCTCCTTCAGTTTCTTGATTTCAGTGATCTTTTCCATTCTACCCATACTTTCCATTTCTCATCTCACCCTTTTTTCTTCAGTTCTTTCACTGAAATGGAAGATCACCAGAATTTTCCTCTCACATGAAAAATCCTAATTTTATTCCTAAGAATGTCTGGACCTGCGTCAGACACCCAATACAGAAAATATCTGCCATATAATTTATGTCTGGCAGATTCTTTATATAACGGAAACACGAGCTTACAGCTAGAAGTGTTGAGCAACCTCAATAACTGGTGGTGACGCTTGCCATCTTTATATAAGTAGCCTGTACAGAAGGGCACAGCTAGTAAAAAGCTGTACCAAGCCATTGAACTCGTGTGTACCTCCTTTAATTTTTTCTTACAATAAAGCATACTTTCTACCACAGAGAAAACAGAAAATCCCATAAGCCTTTGGATAGGATCTTACTAATATTCACAAAGTCTATCCTCCAAAACATACATTATTTTCCGATCTATTTAACACACTGAAGATTTCTAAAGGGTTTTGCATCTTTTCTGGTGGCTCCTTCAACATGACACTCTTCTGCCTGCCCCTCATTTTAATACCATTTCATAGGCAAACTTGACAAACCATGCCAAGATCTCAAGAGGCATGAATTATAGAGCGGAATTCTCCCTTTGGGCAAAGAATTTCATTTTATTACACAAGTTCAATCACTCTAATTCCTATCACTATTTCTAACTGCATCTGGATAGACCATCCTACACAAGAATATTAAGGAATATTACAAAGCATTGCTGCTTAGCCAAAGTATACTAGATTTGAAGATTCAACACTATGAAAGATACTTGCATCCTTTACTTTTTTACATTTTTTTTTCCTCTTTACTCTCACCTCTTTTCCAGTGATAATCAGCATATGAAAGACTTCTTTTATCAACTGAAAAATGTGAAGTAATAGCATTGTGTAAATGAAGGGAAGCTTTGAATCTCTCTTGGGGTCCAAATGTCGTGAAAGATATTAGCACTTAAGAGTCTACTGCATATATCATAAAACTATTTTAATATTAAATCCACTTAAAATTCATGTAAATCTGCACCTACCTTTTCTATCTACATCTGAACCTCATAAACATTCACAATTGCTTTTTCCCAATATGTCTCTTATTAACCTAGAAATACAGGTAAAATATGAATAATCTCAAAGTTTCATGTAGCTTTAAATTCTAAACCACATTCAGGAAAAAAGTAACAAGCATCCTAACTTCATTTTCATGGATTCAAGTAAACAGAAGGATCACATATATGCCTAATTTTTGAGTGTTACATAAGTTTCAGTTCAACACCTTTTATGTGAGACAATACAATTTTCATAATATGCCATAAGTTTTTACCTAACACAAATAACATTTCCTCAATCACAAAAATTAGGATGCTACATGTAAATGTGTGAATTCTTCCCTGAATGGATAAGAGAAAGTTGAACTTCTGCCACATTTTCACAGACCTTAAATCTACTATTTTTTTCCCAGATTTTCAGAATTGGTGGTGGAAGCAGTTGTCTGGATGGAGACTCCCAAGGCACAGGCCAGGCAGTGGCAACTGGTATTTCCTGGAGGCCAATGTCAAGCAGAAAGGGAGGCAATATTGGGAAGCTGATGTGAGGCCAAGCTGAAAGGGGAGCAGGATGATGACTGCTTAGAGGCCTAAGTTCATCCAGACTCAAACCACCAGGGAAAGCTGAAGGACTTGGTTTGCGGCCAAGCCCTGACAACCTGAACAGTGGAGGGCAGTCTGTGAACATCATCATAAACCAGACTCCCTTTGACTCCCTGACACATATCTTCCTTCTGGAGGACTAATGAAGTAGCAGTAGGAGCAGGAGGAAACACAAAAAGGATATAAATTGAGTGAAAACATCAAAAAATATAGAGGTTGTTGACTGAACATACATTGCCTTTTCAAGAGGCCTCATTGAGGAGGCTGGAGGGAAACAGGTTATCTGTAAATTATCATTCCGACAGTTATGCTGTATTTCAAACTGCACAAGTTAGTAGTTGATGTGCTGCCAATACTGCAACAAAGGGCTCCCACAAAAATCCACTCTTTTACCCATGATAAACTTTGCGTACCAGGAGCGCAGCTCAGGGAAGGGACTTGGGAATCCATCTGTAATTTTTCCAATAAGAAAAAAAAAAAGAAAAAAAAGAAAAAAGAAAAAGGAAAAAAACAACTCCCATAAGCCTGCAGGGAGGTAACCACTTGGCATGTAAAATTACACTAAGTGCACTATGCTGGAAAGATACATACCTTGCTGCTGAGAAACACAAGGAGTACATTGATAGCACAAAATAGTCATTTTGGCTGCACAGTTTGGAGGGGCGAGGTAGGGCATAGTCAAGCCGTGTCTGGTGTCTGCAGTATCCTCCCTGTGATTTTTAGRAAATCCCTGACACCTGGTTCAGTCCATTAAGCATAAAGGAAATCAAAAATAAGAAGCGGGTTGCATAGTATTTTTATGAGCCTCAGGAATGCTTCAGCAGGATGCAGAGAGGGCAAACWCTATCAACAGCTGGAAAACTGCACTGGTGGCAGAATTTTTATAAGGAGATCCTGCGAGCCTTCAGGCACCTTCCAGCACCTCCTGGCATGGCCACTAGGCTGGGAAATATTTCTGAATTCTGATGGTACTGAAATCTGACCACAGCATGACTACAATAATGAAACTGTGATTGTATTTTAATAACTCACAAAGTTTCTTAATAGCATCTTATTTTTACCAATTGGGTTGACAAAAAGTTTGCTGATCAACACTTTTCAGCACGATGAGAAAGACCTATTTCAGAAATGGGTGAAACGTCATTGGCTCTTATTGTAAAGAGGCTTATTTCTCCCAGTTTGAAATCCTAACAGGGCAGAATGGCCGCATGGATTTTTTTTTTTACGTAAGACATTAAAAGGAAATTTTAAATTAAATATATTAGTGGTCTTAGAAAAATAAGAATAATATTTATATCATATTTTTGATATTTAATTGCATATTGGTAAGTTATAGATTTAGAAAGGGACCTAAAAATGTATGTAATCAAAATACTTGATATACACCTCTGTGTTTGAAACTAACTTGAATATTTCTATTAGATATTTKGTATTTGTAAACATGCATTAAAAACAAAATGGTTCTCATGGACTACTTGCAATAGTTTTATAAAAAACACCCTGTTTTGTATTTTTACTGTAAGAGACAGTGGCAGCAAAAGACACCCCAGTTTTCCATGAACAGTAATATATGCAAAAGCAGGTTGCCTATAAATCTGTATTTCCAGAAAAAAAAAAAAAAAACACTTCCAATTATTCTCTATGCAAAAAAGAGCAGAGTCGACTCTCTTCAACAAAGGGGCTACAYATAAGTGAAATATCATGAACAAAAGATTTAAGCTACACTAGAATAAAAGACAATCTTTAATTAACAGCAGTGAAATATTTCCCTGTATACTAAAATGCAAGTTGTTCTTCTTTCACATTCTCTAACTTCTCTTTATGTGTTTTCTGTAGTTTGAAGTTCAGATTTGTGAACTGCAAAAAAACAGGTTATGTGTAACTAACAGACCAGGCATTACGGGGTTGACTGATAGATTTCTGTTTGATTTATCTGCTTATCACACTCAGAAAGAACAAKGCAACAGATTCAGACAGTCACACAAATTCACACATCCTTCAGCAKAAATACTTGCTTAAGTCTGATCTTGTGCATATTGATGAACTGATAGAGATTTTCATGTTGCTGAAAACTAGGCAAAAGCTTACTTCCTTCATTAGACTAATACTAATAATATTACTAAATATTTAATAAATGTTTTGAATGCCTATTCAAAAAAAAAAAAAAAAAAAGATGGAAGAAGGCATTTAAAAAGCCTGGATACTGAAAAAATTAAAAGACCCTGACAGAATATTAAAGATTCTTAATAAATACAAACATTGCCTAAGATCCGTGTGCCAAGCTATGACTATGAATGAAACTCTGTGCAAGTTATTAACTTCTGGAAACACTATAAGCACCGTCAGAATTACTACAATAGTCCTGCAAATCGGCTATACTTACATCACATAAACCATTATCCAGATGCTTCAACAAGTAGTATATTATAATTTATACCCTAATGCAGCATATTATAATTCATACCCTACTGATTAGTAGAATTTACTTGTCAATACAGCAGCGAAGCATACTTTGGAAGTATAAATTAATACTTTGTTTGAAGGAAATCAATATCATGGATACCAGCTGTAATCGTCTTCAATGGAATAGTTTTGAAATAAATCAGGAAGATTTGCTGAAAGGTAGGTGTCTTTGGCATTCCATTAAAATAAGGATTTATCCTACCCAACAGCTTCTGCTTCTTCTAAGTTGCAAGATGAGTACAAATTCATCTGGGCCTTCCACCTGGATGGTGCTGAGCACTGCTAGTGCTCTGAACCTGTGAGAGTTCAAAGATGCCCAGCATCTGATAAGAGCACTTAGCACCTTCCAAAAAAAGAGCCCTAGAAGGGGCTACTCTCAAAAGGATCTTTGGCAAGAATTTTCAGGAACAACATAGTCATTTAGACACCTTATTTCTGCTTTATAAAGAAAGCCAGGTATCCACAGGCTGGATTTTTGTAGCTGTAAAGGCTTGTACCAAAAGTAGAGGGGCACTGACTGGGTTTCAAGAAGCCTTTATCTCATATGGCAATCAGTAAAAGTTAGGGGATTTGTTTTTTTGTTTTATTGCTTTTTTTTTTTTCCCCTGAAGTCTCTGCTATATTCCCTCCAATACCACTAGGCAAAAATATAATCTTTAAAATATCACTTTACAAAACGCCAGTTTTAACGGGCAGATGTCCTCCTGGAAATGCTGCTATACTGCATTTTAGAACCCACATTTAATTTTGCAATAGGGTCTCAGCTCTACATTTCACTGCTCTCCATCACACAAGGATGGCAAGATCCTTTTCAGAATTTATAAATGTTTTCAGCATATTTGTAAGGAAATCAAAGATTATCTTCCTTTCTTATAGCTGATACGCATTATCCCAAGGGAAAATCCCACTTTCATTAAGAAATCATATAAAAACACTAAAGATTCAGTTAGCTAGTACCATCAGTAAAGTATTCATAGATATATTGTAAATTCTGCTCTTAAATTTTGCATTAAAATGGTTAAATAGATTGCCAGAAAAAGAGAAGAGTTCCACTCAAAATTCCCTACTTTATGCAAAACACAGTCAGAAAGCATCTCTAAGGACAGGAGATGTCTGCATGTGTAGAGATACTCTTGTAGCATGCTGACTTCAAAACTAAGATTCTTTTTCATTTAATTCAATCAGATTAGATTATGGTACTGATTATGATCATATCCACAAATCAGCATTTTAACTGAGTTTCCATGGAAACACTATATGCCCCTRTTTTCTTTTTAGACAAGGCCCTGCCTGTTTAACAACTTGTTCAAGTTTGACGAGGACAACATGTTTTGTTTAAGTTACATTAGCTGGGGCCAATATTTCCTAATTGCATTACCAGGAGAAACATTTACAGYAGTACTTTTACCATGGAAAACTTTCCATAGTTTAGCCCATTTTAATCTCTGAAAAACAGGAAGCAGCATTGCCACTGCTTATCAAACTTAAAATGTGCTAAAGGGACTTAGATCTGCACAAAAATCTCCTCTATTGAATGACAACAGYGGTCCTGCTTTGCAGCCTTTATACGAAAAGCCATTACTCCCATGTATCTCCCTGAAATTCCCACTGGAGAACATGTGCTGATGGAGACAAATTGGTCCAGAGACTCTGACACTGAGTGGGAGTCACAATGGTCCGGTCTGCTCCCCGGTCCCCTGCTTAGCTGCACTGTGGCCTTGAGCAAATCACTTTGCTCTTCTGCAACCCTGCCTGCGAAACTGGAGCAAGCACACCGAGTGTGCTGTGGAAAGCGAGCTGAATTTTATGAATGAAAGCAGAAATATTTAAGCATTCCTACAATCAYACGCTATAGATTAGGGTTCATCTCAGGAGCAAGCATGACAGCTTGCATGAAGCGTTCTCGAGGGAGAAAAATATGGTAGGATCTGGTTTGCAAAACTGTGAAACCAAATGGGGAGCCTTTTATCCCAAAGCCAAAGTCCCCCTTTCAAAAACACTGGGCCTACTGTCCTATAAAAATTTAGGAAATATCCTCATCAATCACTAAAACATATCTCCATCAAATTTTAGTCTAAAACTACAGCTAGTAGAAGTAGCCTCCAGCAAACTTCCCTCCACCGATACTGTACTTTCTAAAATCACGAAGTGGGAATTTATTGATTCTAGAAGAGATCTGGACATCTGAAGGACTAGTGGAAGCTTACAAAATCAGCAGAGTTWAATTTACAGCACTCTTTTAGTACTTTTAGTGCTGTAGTACAGCACCAAAATGTACAGCATTTGAGGCACTATGGCAGCAATTTGAGGGAAGCACTATGGGTTTCAGCACGCAGAATTAAAGCGTGCCGTAGGAAAGAAGCATTTGTCCAAGAAGCTAGACTATGTCCACAAACCCGTCTTCTAGGTAGCTCTCTATTGCAAATTGTGATAGAACATAGGATGTATTCGGAAGACAGAATAAGGATCCCTATAAAAGGCGCCCTTCTTAAAGCTGGTGGAAACAAGACAGTTCTGTGTCACAGCAGATTTCAAATATATTTGCCTTCTGAATTCTTATTCAGAAGAATGTAGATGTAGAACAATTTCTACATAATAAATATCTGTTAGAAAATTCAACTTATAAAGATACAGCTATGGGAAAAAGAATAGGTTTCGCATGGGAACCATTTTTACTGAAAGCTGGTAACTCTAATCTGATTTATTGAATTTACTTAATTTGTTCTAATAACTCACAAAATATTTTCTGTCTGATCACTTAGTTTTAGTTTATAAATAGTCTGTTTAAAATAGTGAAATGTGTATGCACAGATCTGTTGTTCAGAATGGAAATTCTGGCGAGCACCCGGCCCACCCAAAKCAGGGCTGGCAGCAACACCAGCTCGAGCCAGCTATGGCTGTGTCTAGCCAAGTCTTTAAAACTTCCAAGAACGGCAATTTTACATGGTAACCAGACTACAACCTCTTCCATTCCTGCAGTGCCTTCCTGGCAATGTTTTCTTCCAAAGCAGATGCCCTGATGCCCTATGTCCTACCATACAGTGGGCTTAGGATTGCTGCCTTTCTGCCCAGGATTTGGGGACACACATGGGTAAAGGGGCTGCAGTTACTGTAGGCCACTTGCAACACATGCACAGCAGTTTGCTGCACCTAGAAAGGGTCATCTCTGCTGTGCAGGCAACCAAATCTGCTCAGACTTACAGCCTGCATTAGGATCAGCCAGAAGGACTGCTCCTAGGAGAACATCTCAGACCCTCAAATTTACCCTAGGTCACGTGTTTACATGTAAGAAGAGAGGATCTGCACRGGACAGTCAGGAACACAGTGCTCAAGATTATAACCAGAGGAATAAAAAACAAATAGGCTGATCAGAGAAACAAAAATCTAGAACAGCTGAGCTAATGAAACATTTATCAGCAGGTAAAAGTATAACCAACTAAAGGCAATATGAAACTAGGGGCTTACTTTCCACTGAAAAGCCTGTAGTGCGCGGGCTGTATTGCTACTTTCTGATAATAAGTAAAAAAGTTTTTTTCAGAAACAAGGGGCCAGTAATATAGTTCTTTGAGCTTAAATATTCTAACTCTGCTCAAACAGAGATGGAGAGAAAATGGACACCRAGCAAAATACTGTACAATTCTGAAAAGGAAAAAGAATAAAAAGTCTCAGCCAAAATATGAGTAACCAAAGTCAGCCCTGCCATTAAGTTCAAAAATAACATACTACAGAAGGAAATGAAAGCAAATTATGATCAAAATATGCCCTTTTCGACCAAGACAGCTATAGCTATTTGGACAAAAGTGCAGCGAGATTGGGAACTTTTGAAATTATAYCCTAAATTAATCAGTAGTAAAAAAGAAGCAGTTTTGTATGAAATACAAAGGGGGAAAACACAGTGTATTTAACAGTAGTATGTATTATCCATACACTTCAGCAGCAATCACTAGTAATGAAGTAAAATTCTGACATAAACACTGAAGACAAAATGATGAGACAGACATTTATGAGTTGCCTCAATTTTAGGGGAAATAACCTACTTTTAGCCAGTATTGTTTGTTATGCCTTCCCACAGGCATTCCAACCGCCGTCAGAAATTTGTTATCCTCAACTAATGCACTTGCTTCTCTCAGAAAGTCCATCCCTTCAGCACACTAACATCATCTTAGCTAACAGTAAAATAGAAACTACAGTTAAAAAMTTGCAAACGGCTTTGGTCACCACAAATAAAAACTACACATGGCTCAATGTTATGAGTTAAAACATTTGTCTAAAACATTCTCTTTCCTACCTAGCAGACAGCATGTCAGCCATTTGGTAAAATACTTTTTATAGTCGTATGGCATCTCTGTAAAGGTTTTTCAGTCTTGCTGAAGTCAATAAAAAAGTACTAAAAAGGATAGGTATTTTATAAATTGCAATTACTATTGAAAAAATAGATTCTAGTAATGAGAAAAGGAAACATAGAATGAAGCTCTTCTGTGACCTCGGGTATACAAATAGGAAGCCAGAACAGGCATATGGAAGAAAATATAGTCTGAACAGACAAGAGACATATGAATAGGTCTAAAAGAGAATATGAATAACATGAAACGTGATTTTCCTTAAAGATTTCAATCTTTGTGTCCTTTATGTGCATTCAGGTTACCACAGTCAATATGCTCTATTAATGCTGGTATAACTGTACCCCTATATAAACAGACTTTTATTGAATCTTCTTTCCGTATTTCATAGCCACAACTTTTTGCCTTATTTAAGTGCCTATTGTTTTACTCCTGCATAAATCTCTTCCTAGGTTATCTGAAATCCTTAGTCATCTTCCCCATTCTCTCCCACATTACACTTTTAGAAAGAATCAAGTTCCACGACTGTTAAGAGTTATGCTAACGTCAGTGGGATCAAGCAGTTTAAATTTCAGTACCTATTAAAGGAATTTAATTATCCAACCAGTTCCATTTGGATACACAGTTACTGTTCTTTGCTAATCTGTACCAGATTTGCCTCTATTGTAATTCTCATTAATAAAATGTGCTCTGTAAGAGTTTTATTTTTTTTCCCCTCTTTTGTCTTGCACCAGAAAGATTTCTCAGTGGCCCATTTTAGAAATTCTGAACAGAAACATCATTACCATTTATATTACCTATGTTTCCCAAAGATTTATCGTATCAAAAATCAGCACATTTCTCTACCCCATCATTTCATTTAAAACATTATGTGGGGAAAAAGACATTTTAAAAGTCTGCTTGGTGTTTCAAAATCGGTTTGCAGATTAAAAAAATAAATAAAAAAGAGCATTCCATGTGATCTCTGGCATGCTATAGTGCACAGGCTTTCTGTGTCTGCTGCTCTATCAGTTAAAACAGCTGGCATGACAGAAATTTAGAGAGGAACAAAGAAGAACAAGAAAAGTAGCACACTGTCTATTGTATCAGGCTCATTCCCAGAATCAGACCAAAAAAGCTTACAACATTCTTACACCATTGGTGAAGTAGTCCCATTAGCAATGAACATTGATATTCYAATTTCTATCTATCCACCATATTCAGAGGCCTGCTAGTTGTAACTGCTACATAGCAGTATTGAAGAGGATTATTGCCTGGCATTCAAAATGCTGTAAGATAGTTGCAGTAAAACAAGCATTCAAAAGCCACAGGAAATCCACATTTTCTTCCCAAGTTTGAAKCCAGAGTCAACTATAGCCATAAAAATAATTTCTTATTGAAAAAAAAAAATATATATATATATATAAAGAGAACAAAAACAGAAGAGTTTAGAAAAGGAACTTTTCCTCTGGTGAAACATGAGCAAGCAATCTAGAACTACCGTTCTTTAAAATGACCTCATTTTAAAGCATTTGAGAGAGGACCGAAGACATATAAGATATTTAAATGAAACAACATGCACACTCTATTGTTCTTGATTTTTTGGCATTATTTTCCAGTTCCTAGTTTTTGATCCTTTTGGTTTCTATCACCTGATGTCAAGCAGCATATGTTTCTATTTACACTAACAACAAAATGAACACACTAATTAACTCTAATCATACTTACTGGAGATATATTTTATCTATACATAGAAAGATGATGTTCTGCATATACAACAGGATATTGTCCCAAGTCAGGAACTCATTCAGTGTTGGAGGTTATTTTAAACGCTGCTGTTTGAGACAGTAACAATATATCTGCACGCACATAACACATGAGTTAAAGGCCACTAGCTGCAACTTTATCTAACCTGCAATTAAGGTAAATTAATCCGGCATCTCTGTTCCCTGTGCTTATGCTCACTCTAAAGGTTTTCATCCCCCATAATAAATTCTCTATCTAGTAGAGTGTGCTGTAACGCTGGTGTCTGATCATCTCCAAAGAACCTCTTCCCACCTTCACATCTCCTTGACTCYTTTAGTTACAGGAAAAGGGGTTAAAAGCCAAACCCGCTCCAAGCTACATGGCACAAGAGTCATACCATCACCACAAACCGCTGACCAATATTCCTTCGGAACYGGAAGTGTTGCATCACCTGAGTGAGATTGAAAACTGAGAAACCTGCAGACCAAGGATTGACCCAAACAGACATCTCCAGACTACCACCAAGACCTGTAGATTGGTAGTAAGAGAATGTCCCTTCTTGGGTAGAGTCTAGGGCAAAGAATGCAGYGCGATGCCCCGGCGGGGCGGCCAACGGACACGCGCTGCAGACCTGGGAGGCGGCACCTCCAGCTCATCCGCTTGGCCACGGCATCGCCCCAGTCTCTTCTGGAGGTGTCACAGGAAGGAGTAAAAGTGCCCATAAATAATAATTATGCAAAAACACTGCCCACAGGGAAAGGTTTTTCTCCATAACTCTTGTCATTAGTGGTTGATTTAAGCCTATAAGTGTGAAAGTTTATATCCCTTCTAAATGATTTTTTTTTGTCCCATGAGGTAACCATGGCTCCAGATYATATATGAATCCTACTAATCTTTTGGTCCCAGCAACACGCTTCAGAGAATAATTAGGCATTGTATAAACAAGTACCAGATGTATCCAAGTAAGGCAAAAGAGGCCACCGAGAAGAGAGGAAAACTCTACMCTTGCCCTCCAAGTCAGGGATCCAAAATACAATCAAAACTGCCTGCTTGTTTCCTTATTTCTAAAGTTACAAAATGTTTTTTTCTCACTTTAAAGAAAGAAATCACTGTATGATGAGCAAGATTTGATGTCTTTAATCTCTGGCTTTATGCCACATAACCCAATGAAGTCTTTGGAAAAAGAAACCCGCATTGTCACCTCTTCCCRCAAAATATGACCGTCTATTTCAGGTCAATTAGAACCTCAAGCCAAATTTGGCTTGGTCCATTGGCTTAGACTTGTCTTCTAAGGCAGGCAGGAAGAGGCTCCTTAGCCTTACTGCAACTCCTGTCCACTTTTGAKAATCTACTTCCCTATTAGGCACAAGCTGAGTGGGTCCAGAGCTCTCTGAGGACAAGGATTGCCTTTCTCCAAGTTAAAACATGAGGAATTCAAGAGTTTCTTGTGTCTTCTCATCTTTATTTGCCTTGTGTCCTGAGTCATAGCTGGACAAAAACAAAATCTTTTTCCATGATGCAGGATGGAGGGATGATAACGAAGGTTACACAAGAGAGGCATGGGATACTTCACAAGAATTATTTTTCTCCTAATTCTTAATCAAGAGCAGTCTKCATTGCCTGCATCTAGAGTCTTTAGCAAGAGTTTACTAAGCAGCAGACATACATTACTAAGGCTAAGGCTCATGTGATTTCCCTATAACTATTGCTTCTTTAACATCTTCACATTGAAAAATAGAAGGAATACACTCCACTAGGAGGAATCTTATATATACACAGGAATTCTCTTTTTTGTTTTGTTTTTAAACCAAGCACCTGGACTTGATAGACAACATAGTGGAAGCGGAATGCTATAGTTTTTGTGTATTTGAATGATTTAATTAAATTTCTTCCTTTCTGAAAGTTTAATCCAGATGATGTTCTTCCATAAAATAGATGACTCTAATACACACTTTGTCCTCAGAATAGACATGAACTGTCGTAGCAAAACRTATGCTGGCAAAGCAGAACTACCCCCACCAGCAAACAGGGATAGGATGTTCATTGGTCTGCCTTGCCTATTGCAATGGGAAACATATCTTGTTACAACAAGGCACAAGTTAATTTAAGCAGTCACAATAACACAGTTGCTGCACCACATCAGACAACTGAAAAGAATTCATCTGGTTGTTTAAGAGGCCAGAAGTAGAGTAGATTTCATGGTTATTCTGTTTCTGGCAAATCTCTACCTGTGTGACAACTATAATTTTCACCACATCAGACTTCTCTGTCACAACCAAAGTATTATTACTAATAAATGGGAGTAGGACATGGATTATAGGTTGGGGAAAAAATCTGTTTACTAAATATGTGTATTCAGAGATCTCAATACAAGGGAAAAAATAGCCACATCTACATGAAAAGCAAATCGACAGATTTAATCATATGTTTCCAAATTTGAACTCGGCATGAAGATTAAAACAAAACAAAAAAGAAAGTAATAACTTCTTACACCACAATTCAGAGCACATAAAACAACCTCTGTGTTACTGTTGGAAGTGAACCTCACACAGTGTTTAACTTTCTATGACCTTGTCCTATGATCATCTCTTTAATATGGTGAGTGCTAAAAATAATACAATTGTAGCAGCTAAGGATTACCTAAAATAAGAGAGGTGGTTGAGGGACATTCTTTAAGGCTTCCATACGACAACACAAYGTGCCTCGAGAGCTGCAAACCCACCTGGTCAGCAAAACTTCTTTAAAAAGGAACAACTTAAAAAAGCGACTCTTTGAATTCATGAACCAAAATACAATTTTAAGCCCACAGAAAACTCAGAAGTATTATCACAACAGTAAAAAAAAAAATATAGAAAAGCTAGTACATTCTACAATACTGACAAAAGCCATGAAAAGGCTAATTATTGATACAAAAGATGAGTCCTTAAGATATTAAGTTCTATCTTCATTAAAATGATTCATTGATATTATTTGTGTTATGTCTGTATGTGTGCATACATACAGAGGTTGGGAAAGTAAAAGATAAATATATTGTGCAACAAAAATGTTTTGCTTTAACTTCATATTAATACAAAGTATTTTGTAAGTGATCTATCTTCAAACTCATCACCCTTTCCTATGGAAAGCTGGAGCTATTTAATATGGTGGTGGTGCCAAGGAGTGCATATTTATGGGATTTCTCTACACTGAATTGCAGCCCTTCATCTGGTATCAAGATGAGGTGCCATTCATCAAGAGCGCCACAAACAATATGGTCTGCCTCTGGCAGCAATAATCCCAGCAGCCTCCAGATGAAGAGTGGTGTTTATTTTTCACAATGTCACTTGTTTCATGSTGTCAGTCACTGTTCTGCTCTGCTCACTCTTCCTTTAAGTGTTCTGACTTGTGTCAGAAACCATTCAGCAAAGCACACAGTAACAACAACTACAGCTCTTGATAACACACCTGCTTTTTCAACCTGCTCTCTGAGCAGCAACTGCAGTGCCCAAGATCTCCTGTTGCTGCAGGTTTAAGAAGTGAGTTGAACCTTTGACTTCTTTAAAACATCAGGGCATCAATCCTTTTGTCATTACAACTGCTGTAGTATGAATGATTTAAACTGGAAAAGTCACAGACAGGTCAAATCACCATACGGATTCATGGAGTGTTAGTTTAATACCGCCCACTACTTATCCCCAATAAATTGTGAAAGAAATAAGTTTGTTCATTACTCTCGATGACCACACAAGTGTGCATGTCATTTTTACTGAGGCACCAGTTTAGTGTTCTCATGCAAGCAAATCCTGTCAGTATTCCTAATCCTTTTGGATGTCAGAAGAGTAAGCTTAGAAGAGCAAACAAGTGCACTGTCAAAACCATGTCATCAACACACAGGGCAATTCGTAGTGATAGTATACACTCCGTTGCCTCCAGTCATAGCCCAGGATAATCAGAATCCATCAGATCAGTCAGAATCCAGTCAGAATCATCTGATCTTGCAAAAATTGACACAGCATAGTTAATAAYCCCCTCAAATTCAGAAACTCTAGTGGATTTAAAGAGAGGAGCTTTATTTTTGTGCCTTGCACTTGAGGCAGATTAAATAATCGAAAAGGCAGGGCTCTCAGGTCATGATTTGTATGCGACAGCTGTCCAGTTAAGAGTCGACAGACACTCCTTGCATGGCCAGTTGACTGATTACAAGAGGCAGAGTCAGCCTCTGGGAGTCATAGATGGACAGTGGAAACAAAGATCACAATCAAGAAAAAAACCTGACGGCTGATGGAATAACCCATGAGAAATAGCTGCACTTCTATGCCACCCATAGATACTGTCCAAAAAAAGACACAAAGGAAACTGGATGGGCACACTACGAATTTGACGTGAGAATCGGATCAAAGTGTATGTTACTGATCTGCACTGAAAAACTGGTGGAGAGCAAGCAAACAAGCATGAAAGGTGAGATATTGATGCCTTTAGACTATAGAATAATTTCACTAGAAATAGTGAAATTATTCCGTGCTCTAAATAATACTGCCTTACCAGACAACTTTATTTTTAAAACTACAGGGGAAGTTGTGTCTCAGTTTCTGCAGCCAACTGTTGCAGAGCTATACAATGAATTGAACATACTGTCTATCTTGCTTGTATGGAGGCTGAATCTTTTCAAGTGAATCCTACAACAGAGGATTGAAAATCTTCAGATTATGTATAATTTTGATTTAAATATAATTCATTTTAAAGTGAAAATTAATATTTTGTAAGTTATATTCTTAAAATAGCTTTCATTTATACATTTGCGATATATGTATATATATATAATCGCATATGTATATATGTATAATCGCATGCAGTTTTTCTTCAAGAGATTGATCTCTTACTAATTAATGTTTGATCTGATCTAAGTGGCTTATCCTTCATTTTCTAAAAGGTTTTAAGTAGTAACTGTCTATTTTTTTAATTTTTATTTTTACTTTAAAGTAGTAAACAGTAGCAATGACTTGAGGTATCTGAAAAAGAAGGTTACAAAACGATTTTTCAGTCTGCTATAAATACTAATTTCTACTAAGTACTCCTGTGACCTCATTTATCTTTTTAGCAGCTTCCTGACAAATGCAGGTTTAGTGTTTAGAAACTAATATCTATGGGAAATACAGCTAACATTCAGATAAGGGAATTCACATGAAAAGTATGAACATGGATATTAAAAAAAAACCCTACAGAATCTGGATTGCTGAAAATTGCTCTTATCTGTTTTTATAGYGAAGTCTTTGAAGCTTTTTATTCTTTTGACAGTACATTAACTTAATTCTTTCTAGGTAGCACGGCTAATATAAAGGCAGAAAAATAAAAGCTCTATTTGGAACTCTTCTGGCATAAGATGCCTCAAAGTTATTACTGCTATGGAGAGTGAATCATTACAATGTAATAGTTTTAAAAACTTAGGGAAAACATTTTATTCAAGCTTCACGGCTTCGCTTCTGGCAAACCCGCTGAAAGCTATTTGTGCTTAAGTAGGAAGTACTTCACTTTAGGATCACTGAAGCACTGACTTTATTCTGCATTACATAAGAATTTTGGTATCACATAGGATTTAATAACATAAATTAAAAACTAAATTTCTTTTCATTATCTACATTGCTGTTTATTATCAGACTGCATAACCTTTGCTTTTTTTTACTGATCTGTATATTAAAAAAATCAATTTCACATTATTGCTTCTTTCACTTGTGACACAGGTAACTGGCTTTTGTTTCTGAGCATCATCTTAGTAATACATGTGACTCATGGATGTCCTGAAAAATGCCTCTGTTATACAGTTTCAAAGACTGCAGACTGCAAGAATAGAGGACTTACTGAAATCCCTACCCATCTACCTCCTGAAATTCAGATACTACAGTTACAGAATAATCGCATTTGGAAAATCCACCAAAATTCATTCACTGGAACCCCACTGCTCAAAATCTTAGATTTGTCTAACAACTCCATCTCCAGTTTGGCACCAGGTGCCTTCCAAAAATTAAAATACCTACAGGTTCTAAACCTAACCAGGAACCTCATTCATTATATAGAAAACAAGACTTTCAGTTTTCTCCCACACCTTAAAGAACTGGACTTGTCATCTAACAGCATAATACGTTTGCCCGAGACTTTGGGAAACAGCACGGGGAATATAACACTGCTGTCTGTGAAGCACAACAAACTTCAGAGGATGGACAGAGTTCTGCTGGAGTCACTTCCCAATCTGAAAGTGGTCCTCTTCAAAGATAATCCCTGGCAATGTAACTGTAATGTCTTTGGCCTTAAGCTTTGGCTGGAGAGCTTTTTATACAGAGGTAAGGAACCTTTCTCATTAGATATGATGCACATGCCAATATCTGATCTTCCTTAGCCACTATGGTCAGCACAAGTCACCTGGGAGAACATCCCCTCTAATGAGATTGGACTTGATGATCTTGAAGGTCTTTTCCAAACATAATGATTTTATGATTCGTTAAGAATCCTAAAATCTATTCATATGCATAGCTTGGAGTATCCTTTCATATTATGGTTGCTTTCACAAATACAGGTGGCAAATGAGAATTATAGAGGAACTTTACATAAACATATTAAAAGAGAGAAGGAAGTATGTACATATACACACAAAYACATATAAACTGTGTGTAGATACATTCTGGAAATACATGTCTATGTATATATCCATACCTATATATAAAATAAGCACACATGCACGCATGYATACACACACACACTCTTATTCTGCCAGTACATTTTGGCTACACATCAAGATGTTCTGTTTAGAAGTTTTTTACCTGTATGAGAGCTCGTATCAATCCTGACATCAATATTGACTTAACTTTAGAGAACACTCTTTAAGGCATAATACATACCAATAAGTACTTCAATACTTTAAGAATATATTCTCTGTGAATATATGTTGCTGCATCTTGGACATGTTTATAATTTTATGATATCGGTGCTTAATTTCTTGTTATCCGAAAGGTACTAAATTCATGGACCATTTCCTGACAGAAATATGCAACATCATCATAAGAGGCAAAGTGAAATTTATTTTTAAACTAGCCTCATATTTTTGTCTGCACCTGCTATTAARCATATTCAATATACTCATTTTGCTCCATGTAAAAGACAGCATAATTCAATTCTATTTTTGAGTATTTCAGAAGCTGTCTTTTTTTTCTTGCATTCAGAAAAGCTTTGTGATTAAAAAGAAAATAAGCATTCATCATTCCAAAGCATCTTTTTCTGTCTTTTCCATCTATAGACAGTGTAGGCTGAGAAACAATTTAAGCATTAAAGGATATTCCTTCCTTTCTGCTGAGAGACACGTCCAGGCTTTGAGAATTCAAAAGAAAAGGGCAATTCACTCTTCTCTAAATCCAGCTTTGATGCTTGAATGTGATACAAATTGCTGGCTTCCTATCTGTATCACTAAGTAGAGCAAACACAGAGCACATTACAACACAGTGTTTGTGAACAGAGTCCCTCTTGCCTGCATCTCAGAGAGCTCCCCTCACTGCCAACCCTGCAACCCTGTCAACCCTGCAGGTTACCTGCAAAGCACTTCCAAGCAGAGCAAGGATACGACCAGCACAATGACAGTCTTCAGGCTAGAAAAACTCACTGCCAGGGAGAGTTTTGTCCAAACAGACCAAAGACTAACCCCTTTCAGGGTTAAAATCTTAATACTTTGGATTAATAAAATATTATGTTGTCTGAGGCTTTTGTTGCATTCACAGCCAATTTCAGCAGGGGTTTGCATCCCCCTGTGCAGGAGAAGGTAATGACCCATGGTAAGCAGRTAACTTTAATTACCCTGCCAGCAGCATAGCTTCTGTAGCTTATCTCAAAAATAAACCCCAACATTCAGGGGTGCCCTCCCATCTTTCTGATCCTTTCACAAATTGAAGTGATATAGACCTTACAGATTCATTTTAGTCATTTTTTTTCTTCAAAAAAATAATAAAAGAAAGCTTTTCTAAATTTGTTAATCTACTCACATGAAACCACATGAAGAAAAATTATTTATACTGCACTTCAATCTTTCCTTTTACTTCTATCACAAGCTTACTACAAAAGAGTACTGTGGCTCTACAAATATTCCTTACAAGCCTTAACAAAATATTTCTACAGCATTGTCTAAATTTAAAATTAGTGTTGAATGTTGTGCCAGTAAGATTCAAAAGGTTTCAGTATTTCTTACCTGAAATAGGCCAGGCAGTTGGTACTTACTGCATATTCCCAAATAAGCACAGAGAAGGCTTCACTTCAGGAAGAGCTCCAGTTTTCTACTCCAAGTATGTTTTTTTTTTTTTTTTTTTACAGAGAAGGCTTCACTTCAGGAAGAGCTCCAGTTTTCTACTCCAAGTATGTTTTTTTTTTTTTTTAAGTTCCTTACAACCATACAGGGCCAGAGTTGCAGAATCTAGAGCTTTATCCATATCCACACTTCAGGCTGGGGGTATCAGGGTCCTGGCTCTGGGTTTGGCTACTGAAGACCAAGAGAGTAGCTGCCATGCTATTACCTAGCTTGGAAATGATCAACATTTGTGGAGAAGATAGATCAACATTTGTGGAGAAGATTTTGTTTTGGGCCCATCTGTGCTCATTACTTTCTCAAGCAAATTCTCTTCAAAATGAAAATCTCTGTTTCCCTTCTCAGCTGTTGAGAAGCTGCTTCTCAACAGTTTTGAAGCCTACCATGTAAACTTCTTTAAATCTGTGAATATTGTGATTTCCTTTTTTTTCATGACAAATATTCACATATGGTGTCAGAACAATAACTCCTTCATGGGATATTTCTGTCAAGCCTAAGGGAATATGTTTACCAAGTATATTGCTTCCATTCTTCATTTATAAAAACAAGTAATGGTATGAATTTGTATTTACATATTTTTATACCAGTATTGCTGGTTATTTTATTTATTTGTTTTTGCTTTTAAACTTGAATCCTGATAAATTATTGCTGCTGACAAATAATCACTTATGTGATTATTAAGGTGAAAGCRCCTTCCTTTGATCTAATTGGAAAGAGCACACATTCAAAGCTGCCTGTAAGTTTCCTTAAGGTTTCTGTTTTACACAAAGATAACTCAGAACCTGCCAAAGCTCAAGCCTGCAATGTGTTATTTTCAGGAGGAATAAGTGACGGCATCATCTGCTCTGCCCCGGGGATTCGGAAGGGCAAAGACCTCCTCCGAGTTCCCTACGAGCTGTTYGGGGCATGTCCTCTGAGGACGGCGCACGTGCACGTGGCCAGCGCTCACCACCACGGCCTCGAGCACCGAGGCTCCCACAAGCACCTCCACCACGGCGAGCACGGGGAGAGCGGCCGCGCGAGCTGCGAGCCCAAGCCAAAGCCCCGGCCCGGGAGCCTGCGCCACGCCATCGCCACCGTGGTCATCACCGGAGTCGTCTGCGGGATCGTGTGCCTCATGATGCTGGCAGCGGCTGTTTATGGCTGTGCCTACGCGGCAATTACTGCTAAGTACCACAGGGAGCACTTGGCCCCAGCAAGACAGCATGGGACTCCAGAGGAAAAACAGCCGTTTGAGAGTTCCTTGGCTTGAGCTCCTTTTGACTTTGGCTTCTTGAAAATAACAAGTCCTCCATTCAGTTAAAAAGCCCAGAATCCAAATAGGATTGACTTCCTAGTTACAACTGCTTTTCTTTGCTTCTTCACATTAACAGTTTTTTTTATATATATATATATATATAAATATATATATATGTCTGCTGATACAGGCACCAATTCTACTTACAGCGTGCACTTCTTTTTGTTTAACATCTCTGCTAAACCTGCTCTGTTGTAAACATGGCCCATGTGTTCCTTTGGGCAGGAATGGAAGAGAAGCAGCAGGGGCAGAAGGAAGCCTCCCCAAGGCAATTGGAAACCTCCACTCTCCTAGCAGTAGATGAAGTCCAACTCCAAGCTCTGCAGCTATTCTAAAATCTTCTTCAACTGAGTATTGGGTTGCAGGGCAAGAGGCATGTAACCCTTGCTCTTATCTGCTCATAGTAATAGAAACTCAAATTTTTAGACTCATTTCTGCATCTGGATTTACTTTCACGTCTAGAAAAAAATAAGCATCTTAGACTCAACCTTTATCTAGACATGAAAAATGATCAATTACTTTCATTTTTTTGCTCCCTTCCCTCCCCCCCGCTTTTTTTTTTTTTTAACTGTAAAGTACTTCAAAATTATTATTAGGTTGTCTTCATTCTTCTCTCTAGTAGACTAAATAAACTAAGGTGTTTCAAATTCTCCTGTGAGGGCCAATTTTTCAATTTTTTTTTCATTTCATCGAACTCTTTCTGTTTGTCTATATTTTATTGGAAATATCGTACCCAGGATGGGATACATTATTTCAGATGAGAAATTGTCAGCTTAGACTCTTACAGAATATTCATATTCAAATTCTTAAATCTGATCTTTGGTATATGTGTTTTAGATATATTTCAAAATAAAATCATGAGAGTATGGAAATTATTTTTTCTACTCCCCCCCATTTATTATTGTAAAAACATTATCCAAAGCAAAAGATAAGACCTTTTGCTGGATCTACTGGATAGGGCATCTATTGTGCGTGGAGCCAAAGAAGTTCAGAGCCAAAACCAGGGCTTTCTTTAGATATCCACCTAAAATGAGCACACATGCACATACACTTGCACTGCAGGTCCTAAGATAAAAGCTAATAAACCTTCAACCTCAATGGAGTTTTCAGCTACAGTATTCCTAAGAGACTCAGCTGCAGCACTGCAGCTTTTATTATAAATAAGTTCATATTTCTGATGTCTAAGCAGAGGAGAAACTAGAACTGATTCAATAGCTTCTAATAAGAAATAAACAGACATCTTCTTGGTTTAAAAAAAAAAAATCCATGCAACAAAGACCTTTTAGGCTTTTCTTACTGCTAGAAAGAAAAAAAAAAAAAAAGATGAGATGGGGCAATGAAGGGCACAAAAACATTTAAAGAAACTCTTTCCAAGTCTCATTTAGGATGCTTTGGGGATTTTCACACACACATAAGGCTATAAATTGATACAGAGTTCTGCTAGAAAGGAAAGTATTTCTTACTTCCATTAGTTCACTCTGCTACAGGCGTAGAGCAAGACAATCCAGGAAAAATCCAAGGCAAACTTTATACTTTATTGTTTACCACACACACAAAAATCTCATTCAGTTCTGGTAAGTCTACCTATATTTACAAATCTGTTTGCATTTACAAAATCTAATAATTTATGATAAGCTGACAAGAGACAACCATCACAAAAAATACTGAATCACCTGCTTAAATTACTGATTTTGCAGTACAGGAGATAGAAGGTTCAACTATTATTAAAAATAGAGATAGAAGGGACAATTTKTTGTGCATACTGTTACAAGTGGAAAACTGGATCTAGGGATTCCCCACAGATGTGCCCTTAATTTGTAGAGCTTAGCAGTGGACATCTGCTGCTGAAATAAGAAGTTGTCTCTAGAGATTTATTTTTCAGATAAAGGTTGCTGGGGAAGCTTTGTTGTTTTTCAGCAATTCAGTGAGAGGTATTAGAGTAAATACAGTATTTTTCTCTTAATCTCTGTGAAAAGCATCCCATCCCCCAAATTCACCCAAATATCAGGACATGCTACTCTAGTTGCTATTTGCAAAGACAGAGAAAGGGAGTATATCGTACATACCAATTTCTTAAATGTAGGGAATCCAAAATGTTTTCAGAAACTAAGGTGGAAAATGGAGATAGAGAAAGTGGTCCTTTAAAATTTCAGCCTAGAACCAATGTTCTTTTCAGAAAATATCCTTAGTATCTATGTTGAATAAAACAAACCTTAACAATTAAACCATATTTGTTTTCTCTATGTGCCTCTCCATCCAAGCTTGCACAAGGGCAAGCAAAATACTGCCTCATTTTCTCTGGGTAACCCAATGTCCGTCCACAACGAGCACCCCTCTTCTTCAGTATCAAAGCAGACAGTTTAATTATATTACACATAGCTTAACTCACATTTAAAACATTAACCAAAAAGGAGACCAACTGTTGCTTATTAGTAACAGAATCACAGATGGTTGAGGTTGGAAGGGTCCTCTAGAGATCATCTAGTCCAAGCCCCCTGCTCAAGAAGAGACAAAYAACAATCTGTCCTTGCCAGCCAGAAGAAAAAGATAGCCAGGCTTTAATCCAGAAAGTAAGCCTTCTTTAACAACTTTGAAGTTCAAACCTGGCTGGAAGAGTCACAGTACTAATAACCATAAGCAAGTATAGATACTGCCTGGGTTTATATCACCTAAAATTCATTGCATGCTCCCTAGGCAAGGCAGTGAGCAACATAAATCATCTAGATGCAAGAGTAATCCAAGTAGGGGGTAAAAGAGCTGTAATTAGAAACCCTAATAAATAAACCTAGGTCCATCTCCTACATAGCTATCTCCAAAGAAATTTGCAGTTATCTCTCATTGACTACAGAATAGTCTGCTAGTTTGGGGGCTACGTATGCTGCAAGTTCAACCCTTTGCAGAAGACTTTCAAGGAGGCATTGACASGTGTCTGATAATGAAGACAGTCAATATTTGAAAGCATGGTCTTCTAAGGCAGACAAATTACTTAATTCATGGTACTTAATCTGAGATTAATGTATTTACATCCCACTTAAATACAGAGAATCACTCAGCAAAGTGCTTTGAACTGCATATGTACACAGTAATATCTGACATTTAAAACAAACCTGACAGCTTCTCTGCTGCCTTGTTCTATTTGTTTTGTTAGCAGGAAAATTATTTAGCAAAACACTCCTAAGATCTGATTGCTATTCAATTGCAAGGCCTATTCTGCTACCATTCTGTCTCTACCCAAATTACATGGCAATCAAAAAAAAAGAAAACCAAAATCTTCTAAGAAATTTACAGTATATATCAAGATACCTATCTAATCTGTCCATCAGATCCATAGATTTCCTGAGAACAAGTGCTGATAAAAACCCAAGAAAAGAATTAGGTAAAAAGAGGTTAAATGCTCTAGAGGACCCTAGTAGAAAAGCATCTCCAAGAGCCATGCTATTTAACTACTGCAAGCACTAACTCTGTAGGTAAAATGAATCCAGAAGAAATGCAAGTGAATGCAAACACATGAATGGCAATGAATACACTCTAACTTCAGGTTCCCTGTTCAAACTCTGCAGAGGGACAGGATTTTACCACATGTTTTGAAGCATTTTGTGGAGGACCCTACCCCTCTCCAGGGATTACCTACAAAGCACGTTTCCTGTCCAAGGTAGGGCTCCCAACCTAAGTCAGGGAGTCAGTAAGTTGATTAAAGCTGGATTGTGCAAATATACCAATTTTCCTGAAACTGAAAGCATTAGTTTATATACCAATATTAGATTTGTGAATACAAAGATAATAGTCAAAATGTACAAGAGGCTCTGGAAAAAATATAAACCAGTGGTTTTCCACCAAAGCATGCAAGGTATTTTGAGGGATTTACTAAACGCTACTGCTGAATATAATCTTCTGTGGCTTACGAACGGGAGTKAAGATTAAGTAAATCACTGTCTTGCCTGACAAGGAAAACATCTATTTTAGACAGCTTCAAACATTTGGTTGGTGTGTCATTATGATGGCATATTCATTTTCCCTTAGGCCTTTACTAAAATGCAATTTTATAGATGGTGTCATATTTTTAAGGACTTTGCAGGAATGCAGTGACATTTGCTTGAATGTCTTTGATAACATAGTTACACAAAAGCAGTATATGTAGCAAAAAAAAAAGCAAACGAAGAACTATAAACAGTACAGAACAGCTTAGATATATTYACTTCTACTTCTGGTGTTGTAATATAACAGAATTAACTGTTTGTTAACATTCACAATATCTGTCATTCCTAGAAATAGCATTATTTTACTTTTTGTTTCTTTCTTTTTTCTTTTTCTTTTCTTTTTTTCTGAAGATGAGCAAACTGGACTTTACTTTCTTAAAGTACGTTATGGAATCTGGCTCAAAGAGGTCTGTGTTCAAAAAATTCAATCAAAAGAAATCTAAATGGAGTTTTAAGGTAAGACAATACAATTACTTACTCCCCACATGCCACAAAAAAAAAAAAGTAAATATAAAGGAGAGTGAAGAACATATTTTTAATAATATAAAGGCAACTAGTTTTAGATAAAATGTGCATCTTTTCCTTCACTAAACTATCAAAGAATCCTGCCTTCTAAGAGCTTCCATCACTAAAACTCTCCTTTATGGAAAACAGTAAATCTGCAATATTTCCCTTTAGATTGCAGTTCTACAAATGTAAGCAGGAAGACTTTTTTTTTTTTTTTTTTTAAAAAAAAAAGCACAAGCAGCTTCAAAAGAAAAACAGAGATTTATATTTCAAAAGTAATATAAGATTACGAGTGGTTCGTTTTTTCAAGGCACAATTTAAAATATTCTAAACTGTAGGACTAGGTTGTCTTCTGCTAAATGTATTTATACCTCAAGCCTGATTATGCAGGCCTCCTTTTTATATATTTTCAATGTATATTTCAAGGACTATTTAAAAAAACATAAAACAACATTTAAAGATGGTCCACAGTTTTAACAGAAATTAACAGTTATATTTGAAAAGCTATTCCTTTCACTGTGGTAAGCTGCACAAACATACTTCCTTCTCAGAAATCTCTGATGCAAAAATGTATTTCTATTCCTCTCAGATATCTACATGGCCGAGGACAGGGAGTAACCTAACACTCACTGTGCCCTTGRGCTATGGCACCACGCACTATGGAATGAGATGCACCTGCCATGTGCTTGAAGGACAGATTCCAGGGACCCATGTGTGTCACGTACCTATGGAAAGACAATACGCTCTATAAAGATGAATCAYAGATGATAGAAAGTATCTCCCATCTCCCTTCCAGCTTTTATAGTTTGGAAGTAKAAAATCTGTTGCTCATAATCAGTCTGAAAAGTAGCAGTAAGTCTCTTCTCCTGGAGGGACTGCTGACAGACGCTGATTCAACATGTTGCCCAATGGCAGCATCTCACCCTTATTCTCACAAGAGCTATCGGCTTCTTGGGAACCTTCACCACAAAGGACTGAGAGGGCTTTAGGCCATCTTTATGAGGAACACAGTGTACAGAAACACAACAAAACCACCATAACAACAAAAGTAAGGAAACTGGAACAGGGAAGGAACCCAGGGCTCTTCCACCAGAGATTTTTCTTTTCTGTGCAAAAATACTACTATTTTTTTTCTTAATGTATATTCAGCAAAAAAAAAAGTGTGGATCATGGAAAGAAGAATATATTTATTTTCTTTACAGAACTACTCTAAATAAGAGAAATATTCAGAATACTTTCACTTTTCTCTAATTCAACTACAGCGACCTTCCATAAATCTAGTATTCCAATTAAGTTGACAGAGAGCAGAGTTTACCTCTGTTCAGAGGCTACTTTGTTGGTAAAGCCCTTGAGTTTTTTTTTTAAAAAGATCAGACTAAACTATTATTTTGTTTTGATGAAGATACCACAGAAAAATTTGTGTCCAGGGAAGGCTCATTCAATCCTTTTTACATAATAATTTTGACTTTGATAGATTTTACAATACAGAATTGTTTACTTTAAACTTTAAACAAAAACAAAGCATTCCGCCCTAATGCTTTGGTACCATAGAAACTAAAAAAGCTTATTTGCAATTCTACGTTTCTATCAATAGGTGGCAATAGTAATAAATAAAAACACCTGTTGTTAATATAAGTTATATCAAGTAACTCTTAAACATTTTCTTCTGCAAGCTTTTCTCTCTGGAAAGAATACATTGATGACATTCAAACTACATTTTAGAATGGTATCATCTTTAAAAAAGTAAGACTACTACTCCTTACTTCCTTCAAACTAATAACTAGATTGCTGCTTAGATTCAAAATTCCTATATTGACTGTCTTCATCAGGGTCATGGAAAGAAACATTGGCCTTAAATGGTATTTCAGGGAACTTTAAGACTGGTGATTTTATCATTTTAGATAAAGTGGAGAAYAGCAAACCTCCACCTCGATCCACTCCACACTAACACAGGTAGATTGAAGAATCTGMTTGTTGAAATTTTGAGAAATAAAGTGTGCTTTAATTTCAAAAAAAATCTGTTTTTTTTCCTGACTCCTGCAAATAAATTAAGCTCTCACTGTATTAATATGCTGTACTACACTTAAATATTTTAGACTTCTGCTCACATGCTTTCTAGAGAAATTTGCATTCAGATAAGTAAAAAAAAAAATTACTCTCAATTGAAAGAAATAGGAGTCATTAAAGTATATCTATATATTGTCAATAAATAAACATTCTCACAATGAATTGTTATTAACAGTTACAAATTGTAAAACAGCAGCAGTGGCACCTGAATTCTCTGCAGCAACAGTTTGGATATTCATTGATTTTAAGATTCTCTGCCTAGAATAAAGACCTGAGTCTTCCATACTTACAATAAACTTTAGTGTGACTTTTAATATGATAATTAATAATAATTTACATATGAAATAGAACAGACTGCAGATTTTTTTTATATATTTTTAAAAATACTTTTAATATATATATATTTTATATTTATATCTTTTTTTCTTCCTCATAGACAGGTCTAAGTGAGATTTACATCTTATAACCATGTTCTAGTTTCTATTTTAAAATATTTTACTTATCTGCATAAAAATCCGRCATTGTGGTGCAGCTTTCTAAGCCAAAGCTCTTTTGGGAAGAGAATGATGAGACCAAATGTATCAAATGTTTATCCCAGTCTGCCTTTTTTWCTTTCTCCCCCTGTAATCCATTCACATCAAATATGAAAGAGAAATACTTGCTTCACAAATCAAAATAATATGTTTTGGACAAATTTGAACTTTCATCTAAATATTTGTAAATTCAACATTAGTCTCCCAAATCTGGGTTGATGAAACTTCAAATTCTCATCATTTGCCACTGTCCCAGTTTTGTCTTTCAAATAAGTTTTGCTTAAAACAGAATAATGTCAACCTTCTACTAAAACCTAAAACATCTAACTGAATGTTGAGTACTTTGTTTCAAGTTTTCTGATGGAAAAAGAAAGACTGACAAGGCGCATTTATGATCTCCAGCTGAAAGAGGACAAGAATAATGCACATACTTGTTTGTCTCTGAATGGCTGTGGCTTACTAATACTTTCATGCAAAACAGTTCACACGGATGCTGGGGGGAAAAATAAAACCTTCAAAACATGCATGGGGGATGGAAAAAAATTATTCAAAGCAAGTTCTTTCAGAATGCTTTGTGTTGAAAAAAAATCTCCATCGCACAGTTTCTAAAGGTTGCAGACAGAAAAGTAAAAAGCTCCTGGTGTGCTTAGGTATGTTAATACACTGCTCAGATTTTTCATGGCATTATGTATTTATAAATACCATGAAAAACTCTTGCTCAATATTAAAAATCTCTGAAGACCCAATCTTTATTTTAGACAGAAAGTATGGGATGTATGCAATTTCAAATGCTTGATATTAAACATAGTCTCTAGGGAACTAGGAGAAGGAACATCCACCTCTCTATTCTACAATTACTACAACAATGCAAAGCTTGTTGATACAGTGCTAGAGTCAGTTATAAGCGGCCTGTCCCTCAAGCTTATATCAAAGTACAAACACTAGCAAGGAAAGAAGAAATCCTACTAACCCTATGTATTTTCACAGATGATGATAAACTGCGCTTCATGAGGAACCTGTTTCTAACTCCTTTTGACAAACACTCATTCTAGAAATAACATGTCAATTTTCTTCATTGCACAATGAAAACTCTTAATTACATCTTCAGCAATTTGCAGACACCTAGGTTGACATTTGTGTATAAATGCTATTTTATGGTTTAATAGAAGGAATATCAAGTCATAATTAAGATTTCCTGTTATACTTCAGAAGAGTTCAATGAGCTGTGTATAATGTTATTCACATAAATTGGAGYCAGAAGGGTGCTTCTCTGTTGACACTGTAAAATCTACCATTATCAGTGGAAATATTCTGTGTTTGAAGAAACAGATTAGAGATTTCTCAATTACCTGGCATATTCTTGCTCTTTCAGAATTCTGTTAACTGGCCTTATTACTTTTTAAATCATATTTTAAACATGAATAAAATAGGATGGTTATTGTTTTATGTGTTAGCTACCTWATTTTCCCTGAGATAACAGGGTTTGGTTTCCTGCATAAGAAGCCATGAAGCTTCTCTGACTTAATTCCTTCTTCAGGTCTGTAAATATTGGCAACTAAAGCAAATTGTTCAGAAAAGAATCTGAGTGAGAAATATCTGACAATTTATCATTTAAGTACTCTAGTTTTTAAAAATATATCTTTTGTATCTAATCTGTATTTGACAAAGTTCACTTTTTAGTCTTTAGATACTGATGTTTAGTCTTTAGATATTTAGTTCTTAGACTGCAGACCTTAGCTTTCCAATTTATGTTCTCTGATAAAATCACAGTTCTGATAATCTAGACAAACTGCATATTTCAAATCACTTGTTATATGAAAGGATTTTCAAAGCTGAAGCTTGTGTGGAACCATGATACATCCTTTCTTGTATATCCTTTCGCTTAGCATAATTTATTCTGATTTATGACAATACAGAATGACTTTCTACTGAAAACAGCTTCTCTAATAATGGATTTCTATCAAATCAAATTCCAAAGCTTACAAAGGGTTGCACAGTCAACTAATAAAGGATAAAACTGTATGGAGAGGAGGCATGAGGTGTCCTCCATGTGAAGGTATTCAATCTTATAGGGGCAGTTGCACATTTCTCTCCTCCACTCCCCTCAAAAAAATATGTTTCTTWGTGCATTTTTGCTAATCTGGAAAAGAAAGTGAAGAACTGATAYACAGCTTCTAAAAATGAAGAAAATAAACAAACCACAACTGTTTTACCTGCAACCACTGGAGATTTTCTGTCATCCAAAAGTTGAATAGCAGTACTAGCTGTCACAACATTGCTTTTGTTTGCTGTTTCTGCAGGGTGAATTAAGGGAAAAAATATTCAAATTCAAATAACATATTACAGAAGGAAGAAACTCAGCTGTATTTTTCAATTTGAAATACAGTCTTATGCCCACATGAATTTAGTGCTCAGGAAGTATGATAATATGACAACCAACATCATATACCCTGTATGCACACAATATCAAGGTGTCAGTCACTGACATTTCAAGCTTCCTAAACATTCGAAAAAGCATAAAATACCAACATAAAAAATCAATTCTTGGCTTCTCTATTAAAAATGGAAACAATGGTTACAACGAATAGGGTCTTCTCTATGATATAGACACTTGCTCTGTTTGACCTTTCTTGTTCTTGCTTAAAATTCTRGGCTTTAAGTTCAACCTATGCAAACATTCAATGAAACCCACATCTTGAGGTTTTACTTGGAGCCMTGTAAAAGAAGYACCTGGTCACAGGACCAGTGAATTAGCTGAGAATTTCAATGCATATTTTAGATTAACACTTGAGGTTACRTTCAGAGCCCACTCCCATTCTGACATATCTGGAATCTTTTCAGTACTACATATGACTTAGCTTTTAAAGAATGACAAAATTATAGACCTGTACTAAAGGGGATTGAATAGACAAAGCTCCCAGGTATTTGCTCAGCAGCTCTTCTGTACCAGAGTGGAAAATGATCAGCGTTAAAAATGTTCTCCTTGTCTTCAGCTGTCAGAAAATCTCTTGAGAAGGAAGAGAGAAAGAAAATACTTATTATTTGGTGCATACCTCACAGTAGTTGCTAAATAGAAAGACATGGCAAAACCAAATTCAATCTTTTGGGAAAGAAAATGATGGATTTTTTTTTTTAATTTTATCTTTACAACAAAAGGGTTAAGCACCTAATAATTATTTATGACACACTTGCAATTGCTTTTGTGTGAAGGATGGAAAAGTAGTAAAAAAAAAAAATAAAGAATAGTCCCTCTAATTACATATTACTAAGCACATTTGTACTGATTTGTGAAGTTAAAATGCCTAATCTAATAAACCTTTTTCTTTCTTGCAATGTGGAAAACATACTGGAGAAACAGTAGTCTGCTGTCACTGGCTTCTGTTCTTAAGCAAGAAACATGTAATTAAGAGCCTGCTTTCCAAATAATACATAGAGGAAGGCTGTAGACAACATACTTGTACATTCCATAAACTAAATTTATCATAAATATCTGGAGCACACTTTTTTTAAACTCTGGARCACACAATTCCATATTGATAATGAAAAAAAATCACTTTAAAAGTCTCAGGTACTGTTATTAGGATATAAAAAGAAATTCCCAAAGGCCCCATGGATGATCTTTCTAGAACTACTTTTTTTTTTTTTYYCCCTTGTTTTCACAAATGCCTGCCAAGTATAGCTTTGTTACTTACTGATTAGTAAGCTGTTCTGGCCCCACAAACAGGTTGATACGAGATAGGCCAGTCCGGGTTCCAAGGAAGGCAACTTCCACTCCCTTGTCAGAGTTTCTGAAAAAGAGCAGAACATGAGCAAAGATAATGTCTACAGACAGTAAACAGATAAAGCTATTTTACTGGTCACAGAAAGTACAAGTATACATATTTTTGAGAAAGATTATCTTGAAGCACAGTTCTCTTATTCTTTAAATTTTTGTCAAAGTTGATTTTTAAGTTAGACTCATGCAGGCTTTGGCAAACAAACAGTGTAAGTGCTATTTAGACTAAAAGATACTGAAAAGCCAAAATAGTAAATTTAGTAGAATTCTTGTGGCAAAACTACACCAAAGCCATGGCATAAAAAGGTGYGGCACAGCCACATATATTTCTATGGTGCATCCACACTTGGATTCACAGGTGCAAAATCCATAGGTCTAAATTCATAGCAGCAAAACCAAGCTGGAATTAAGCTACCCAGCTCAAAATCAAAGGTAGCTGCCATCAAGGTAGACTTTATTCTCAAGAATCTATTGCAAAAATATGKCAGACAGCCCAAGCTGTGCAGTTCCCAGTACCAAGATAGGTGCTTTAAAACTAGTCCTGGCTAGGACACATGACAAGCAATAACATGTTCACAAAACCAGGGACCACAGTCTTAGCCCCCTTGCAGTCCTCAGCAAGTGGCCTCTCCCACTATTGTAAGTCAGGATATAAAAGAGATCCCAAAGTCTCCCACTGACATCTCCACAGCTGTCTGCCTTCTATTTACTGGCATTCTTCTCGTTCTGTCATCAGGATTACAGGAAACCTTATACTTCTAAATAGATTCATCAATGCCTAAAATACATTAACATGCAATAATTTCTCATCTCAAGAGAGGAGTTTGGGTAATCCTTAGTTTGATTAATCAGATTTTACCACATTTGATTTCACTTACTGAGCACGAGTATGTACTTTTACAGCCTTTTTTTTATTTTTATTTTTATTTTTTTAATGGTTCCAATTTAACAAAATGTAATCAGGAAAATCTCCAGAACTGCCTTTCAACAACAGCATCACATAGTAACTCTACTAATCAGATAACCTGTTTTCTCTAACACATGTAACATTTGATTTATGTTGCTTTATGTTTTAGTACATCAGAAGACAAATGAATTAGGTAAAAAGCAACAACTCTAATAAGGACCAGTTACCTGATCCTACTATTAGAGGACCAGGTCCTCTACTATCCTAGATATCCTAATAATATTCTAATAGCCTACTGTTCTGTAAGAGGAACCCAGATCCTAGTTAGCACTAGAAAATCAGAGAAGGATTAAAAATATATTTCACCAATGCAATTTTTTCTGCATATAATTGTTTCTTGGACAAATCATACATTCTATGAACTATTTTTTTGTGTGTGAATTATGTAATTAATTCCTCAGTTATTCTAAAGAGTATGTCAGAAGTACTCAGAACTGTATGTTTTGTTTAATGTACACTTGCTTTAACTAGGCACTGGATAACTTTACAGCTCAGAGTGGCGTGGCAACATGAACACTCAGTATTGAATTAAAAATTGACAGTATTCAGGATGAATTGGTTAATAGTTGTTTTTACATGCATTTTAATACAGTTAGAAATTAAAATGAGCAAATAAACTGAAAAGAATCACAGAATTCAAGTATATCTCCATAATCTGACAAAATATTAGAATTTGTTAGGTAATTCTTCAGTTCTCAAACAGAAGTATAAAAAATCCATTCATAGTTATCATGAATGATACAAAGCTTACTTACTCTGATTTATTTAATGCTAGACTGGTCCAATAAGCTTCAATTGGTGCACTCACCACTGCATCAAACAGAACTTCCTGGATCAATTCTTTATCACCTATTATAATATATTAATATCAATACACATGTGGACACACAAAAATGTTAGCTGAATAAATATGCATTATTTTTACTGTACTAATTTTATCTCTTATGTGCACTCAGAATTTCCACAGAAAGGAACAATTACTATGCAATATTGTATAGTATTTCATTACAACTATATTTCTCACCTATCATTTTATTCACTAGTAAAAAAAATTTAGATTAAAAAGTGAACACATTTCACAGAAACCTCAACAAAAACATGTTGATTTAGGGATTAGTACAAGCTCAAGCTTGCACACAAGACAAGTGTAAAGCAATTAGGTATACTAAACAGTCCTAAGAGGCTGGTATTTCTATTAACCTTTGAAACAAAATGTGCACTAATCCATGTACACTTTCTCATTCTTCACTATTTAGAATTGCTACTGTCCTACATATTCTCCCTAAAACAATCACAAAATATCCAGTATATGTATTATATAGAGGCCTGATCCAAGACCTGATTCAGACTAATCCTGTTTAAATTATGGGACCTGACAGAACTATAACATTACATAGCACAGCTACAATATCTGAACAGAAACTTAAATGGTTGATTTAGGAATATTATTTACAGCAAAATTTAGAAATTTTCAAACATCAGTTTTCATCTAATAACTTGAAAAAAATCTCAAAATTAAAAGAAAAAGCAAAGTGATATAAGTCAATAAGCCTATCTCACTTTATCATTGATAAAATTAAGCTTTCAATTTGGTAGAAGGTTCAATATAGGGATTGTCTAGCTGTGGGTAATCTCTCCCATCTGTATATCTAAATACACATTTAGCAAGATACTTGCACTGGAGCAATGGCTCTTTTCCTGTAAGGTAGCGTTTAATTGCTTCTAACTGAGTCATCTGACGGTGTTCAGGGTGTAAGTCAGTGTTGCAATAGGACCTGTGAACACAGTGCCAAAGCATTAAAATGTTAATATTTATAAGCATGATCTCCCTTTGTCTTTGAAAGGAAAGAGTAGGGCTCAGCAAGCACAAACAATATGAAACCAAGAAGGGTAACAGACACCAATTTCATGCTTTGTTTAAGGCTTACCATTCATCTGCTAAAGATACATCAGGGTGTTCTAAATCATGTAAACCTGTAACAGCAAAAATAATGGGTTATTTAGGGAGCAGTCTGGGTAACAGATGGTTATTTACATATACTTCATAACATAAACTCTTCCGTCTTGGAAAGTGTGTTATTACCACAATATAATAAATAGCAGAGCAAACTATGTTCAAATACGTTTTAAGGAAAGCCAACTAAATCAAATTTAAAAATGAGGAGGTAGAAGAAACACTTTTTCATGCTGGTATGTTTAGCTCATGTAAATGGCTCGTGATACTTCTGGAGTTTTGAAGAAAACAAAGAGAAATAGTTGAAGAGCCTTATTTGTATTCTCTTGCTTCAGTCAGCTAATAAAGTTCTTATGCTAAAATGTAGAGTTCTCATTTGATGAGAGTTGTTCTCTTTTTTAAAAAATATTTCTTTAAGAAGCATAGTTCCCTGCCAAAACCTAAGTGCACAGTCCACGAACACATACAGCAGTTTACAGGATTGCTCAGAATAGGTTTATTGTACTAACGGGTCAGGCAGATGCTTGTAAATAAGAACTATATCATTAGTTATATAACACTGTTAAAATGTATTTTGGCAATTTTAAAAACTCTTAAAACACGTATCAATAGACAATAAGCAAGCAGGGTTCAGAGTACAGACCCTAGGTTTAACTTCAGGCTACAAAAAAGCGACAGTAACAGCTACGGTGGTTAAGAAAGCCAGGAGAGGTACAACTACGGCGACTATAACAGTTCTTAGCGATAGGTGGGACAGTGACGGGTCAGTGACAGATCAGAGAAGAACAGAAGGAAAGGAACAGTCTGTGATAGCTATGGTGACATTTATGGTGACACTCAARCATCAGGAGGAAATCTGAGACAGACTGGCTAAGATGCGTGGCTGGACTGAAAAAAACAGGGCAGAGGTATGTCGGGAATGGCTTGGAGAAAGAGCGACTSCATGGCTCCTGCTGTGCTTGCTTGCACTATCTAGACACACATTTGTTGTGCAAATGACTCATAAACCTTACAGCATTTCTTTTTACATCATCCCTTGAAACTGGAATGTATTCTTGTCCCAAGCTGATAGCTGAGGAACAAAGATCTGCAGAAATTAACTAATTTAACAACACTGATAAACCAAGAAGCAGAACTGGGAACAGTGTTTAACCATAAAATTAATTTTTTTTTTTTTTTTTTTTTTTTTATAAAAAAAAAAAAAAAAAAAAAACCGAAGTTCAGAAGTCCCCGATAGAAAATTCTGAAAGGCTCATAGAGAGCAAATGGCACATTTTTTTTTTTTTTTTTTTGAGACACACAGTGCCTTCAAACTTCTCAACTTTGCAGCACAGAGCTCCTATATGGGCCAAACACATTGCAAGCCTGACAACTTGTTCCTCTGGATCCATGCACCTGGCCACATCTCTGACCTTCCTCCATCTTCTGGACCATTTGCATTTAAAATTATTAAACAACTTTATTAAACACACACAATTGACTTCTCTTGTATTATTGCTGGACTTTCCAAAACCTAAAACCATAGGAAGGTTTTTTTCCCCTGCTTACTTTATACCATTATTATAAAAATTCAAAATGTAAATCASTCCAGATCATGGCCTAAGTAGTTGTACCTCTGAAAGACTATAYGTAGCCTTATGTAGTCCCATAACTACTATGCAGTGGTCAGTGTTTCCTTTATTCAGAAAACACTGCAGGTTAACAACTCTGGACTTTGAATGATTCTCATCACTTGAACAAGGAGGGAAGATGAAGGGAAATGATGCCCCTGTAACCAAGGTTCACAGGCAGTAGGATTATGCTTCATGTTGATGAGGAAAAGCATCCCATGAAGTAGATCTAGAAAACATTTCTGCACTTCCCTATGGAACGTGCAGAAAAGCAAACAAGCTTTAGGTCCACAGAAGTCACCACCGCCATTTGGTAAGCACCATGAGAAGGCAGAGAACACCTTACCTTCCTCTACAGTTACATTCCCTCTGAAGAAATATTTTCCATGTCCTCTAGAGAGAGCCACACCTAAACTGTGCAGAGGAATAAAGTAGACCTTGAAATCTGTGCTACAAATAATAACAGACATTCAGAGCTATTTTCATTTTTAGCATTCCCAGCTAGCATACTATGATTAACTTTAAAACTGCTTCTGAAGTCTCACTCAGCATTTTTCATTCAACTTGCTGCTTCGGTGCTGTTACAGTTCTGGTGTGCCCACAACAAATGTAGGCGCTTGTGCGTGCTGAGTGGAAACCAATATTCTTGGGCAAACTAACCAGCAASGCCTCCTAATCTCACGGCTATTCATCCAGCATGAGATCCCTTCAGCTGCACCTTGAACGTGCCCATGACCTTAAAGTGGAGGAGAGRGGTCTTTCTAAATCAGATTTATTTTCTGAGAAATCCTATAAATGTAGGAATCAATGGAGCTACTGAGAGAAAAAGAATTTCATATGTGACAATAGCATCATGATTCCACTTCAATTTTTCTGCTGCTTATATTTCCAACCAGTTTAGCTTCCATGTATTGACTTCTGTGTCTGCTGTCTCTGAATCTGTACTCCTGCCCCAGCAAAACTAAATACGGATCAGGCTGAAAAAGGCAGGATGGATTTCCTATAATATTTACTTCTATCCTAAACAACTTACACCACATACATATATGTTGTCCCATGTCTGTTTAACAGATAGGACAAGAAAGACACTGCCACAAAACACCAAGTTTTGTTACCCAAGTGTGAATTTTAACAATAATAAACACATGCATCAGAGATCAGAGAAACGTGCCTATATTTTCTCTATCTGGAAATGTGGTTCAAGTTCTGTGAAATGGTTCCATTGAAGAAAATTTCAGTTGAGTATTGCAGCTATCAGCCTCCTGCTTTAAGCATAAGGTACAGTTAATATTCTTTATTAATGGAATATTTCTAATTCAAATATGAACATTTTAAAGGGATTGCTTTTCATTTTTTATGCTAAGATACACGCCAGAATAGCATGGCTGACTTGCTCAGTTTTAGTTATACAAATACACTGAAGGTAGTTCAGAGAAACAAAATATCCAAACCTCAAATTGGAAGTGAAATACTATCTCATTTTATATTACATTTTTGTTGTGGAAAAAAAATCAAAATGGGGCTCAATATGTAGTTACTTAAATGGATTATAGTATTTATAGCTCTCTAAGTACATGCGAAAGCCTTTCGCTCAATGTAAACCTCAACTGAATATTTTTTTAATGAAACGTAAGCCATGACAAACACAGCGAGTTTGCCTGTGTGAGCTTGCACAAACTTTCCATCCCTGGAAAAGCTGAAAGGAATGCTCATAAGCTCCTTTTCCTTGCTATTTTCAGCATTGTCCAGGGATATTTTATTGTGAGCTTTTGCTGATGAGCTTTTAATGGGTTCACAAGCTCTGTACAAATGCAAGTCCAATGAGTCTGATGAAATGTCCATTTATTATGGTCAGCTCTACCTGAATGGAGTACCCTTGATGTCTGTATAATAGTAGTCATTTGTCATCACCAATACCCGTTTCTAGATTCAGAACAAGAAAGTCAGAAGAGGAGAGGAGAGGAGGAAAAAGAGCTTGTTATAAGAAAGGCATAAAGGATCAAGTGATTAACCAACGATAAAATTACAAGCAACGTATAACTTCAGTGCATGAAAAAAGACAAACAATATATGAATTATGGTAAACAATCTCAGAAGGCAAATTAAACRAACTGTTTGCTATAAACATAGTGGGAAGCATATTTTATATGTTGTACCCCTTTGTCCACCGTCTTCTTCACCTCCATGGAGAATTTTCCTGTTTTGCGATTCACCATTGCATTTCGGAGCTGAAATAAAGAAAATACGCCAGTTGCTTGATCTGCATTTTCTAGGATCCTTTCATCTCTGAATCATCTGGTAATTCATTTTTTGTAGTTTTTGCTACATGCGAAGCAGCCCCCCTGACARAATTGACTCCAGAGTCCTCATGGCCTCGGGTCTCCAGCAGCAAAGCAGGCCCTACAGTGCCAGGGCTATCCTGAGCTGAGGGGCTCAGGGCTTGCAGTGATGCATGACCAGATGCTTTGAGAAATCCTCGGCCCTTGCATCTTGAGYCTTCCCATTCATCCATTCAATATTTTAGGGAAGAGATGAGAAGAGCTAATGCTTAGCACTTATACCAGCAATATATAAAAGAAACACGGGTATTCCTAGGTTGAGAAATAGAGAAAGCAAATTCCTTTGTTGATATCTTTAATTAATGTTAGCAGTGCAGAAATTTTAGCGAGGGTTGTTTCAGGATACCTTCAGTCGCAAAGCGAAACTGCTTCGCTTGTGGGATTTGAGGGGAGTAAGCCGCATCTGTAAGTCTTTCACAGACATAGTTCTCATTATAATAGAAACATTCCACTATTGCCAATAAATTCACACCCTTTCTTCAGGGATATTCAAAAGGCAGAATAACACTGACAAAATAAGCACTTTCACATCTCTTCTATCATTTATCTACCTCAATGCCATGCTGAACATAGTGTTTTTGCAGTATAAACATTCCCTGCTTTTTAGTACATCTCATGCCAGATTGGGCAATTCAGTTAGCTTTTATGAAAATTTGGGAAGATAGTCACATCAACAAACTCCACAGGCTTTTCGAGTTAGCTAGGACAGAGAGGGGAATGCCAAAACTTGTCAGTGAAATATCTGGTTTTGTTTTCATGAAGCTGAGCGTGGCTGACCTATCAAAAACTGCAAAGTTTGCAGCTCTTTAAATTTAATTCTGGGGCATCTAGATTTGAATTAACAATCTTACTCTCCTGTCAGTGAGTGTAAAAGAGTAATTTTTAGCTGGAGGCGTGTATAAAATAAAGCATATATTTTACTGCAGATTTTTTTTAACAATACATAACAGGCAATTCTGGAAATATTTTCCCATTTCAAGTTTTGTGGTTTTGGACTTGGAGAGCTGGTCTTAATTAACCATCTACTTTCTAACATTTACAGAACAGTTCCATTTATCTTTAACATGGTTTTCATTTTTCTCCTATTGGTGCCTGGAGTTGTCTAAGGCTCATTCCTCCCACAAGCCTCAGGCAACTCATAGATTTACTAAAAGGGCCTCAAAACTCTCAGTAGTGTTTAAGATCAAGTCTGCATGTGGGATTTGGAGTTTTACTTTTCTTCATTCTTTTGCTTGCTGTGATTACATTTCTTGGCTTTATAATCTGGTTTCTCAGCTCTTCTGCAGTTTCATCTCCCTTCTCAAATGTATAAAATAAGTACTGCCTCATTTGGCTTCAAGCCCTAAAACATTCATTCATGGTCTCTCTCTTTTTTTGTTTTGGATTTTTTATTTGAGAAAGAAAGAAAAAAAAAACCCTCTCATTCAGCTAGCAATTAGAGGAACAGAATTTTAAGAAGTGACTTAATGAGAAAAAGGTTTCTGTCCAAACTGAARCTTATTGTCATTTTTACTGCATATTCCCAAATTTTGCTGGAAATCTTTTTTTTTTTTTCTCCTGCTAGTGTAATAAGCTGAAGCCAGGATTTCTATTTCTAATAAAATGCAGGGTGATCAAGATAGCAGCTACTGTAAGTTGGTAAGTTGGGAAAATGTATTGGTGAATATACATTTCATGGTGGAAAAAAAAAGAATCTAACCTCAATTCTGTCATCTTTTCCTTACTGGGTCACTAGAAAAAATATTTCTTCTTCACTTTAGTGATTTGCATTATTATTTTTCAACTAAATGTCTTCCAATCYATTGTTAGCAACCCACTTTCAGCTACAGTATGAGACTATTCTATCTTCTTGCAAAACTATAAGCTATTAAATTAATGTGGCAAAACATGTCAAACTATCTTATTCAGCTTCAGCGGAAGTGTTTCACAGAAGAAAAATATACCAACAGTTCTCTATATTAATAAAAGCAGCTATATGAATACACTAATTCTCCACAGTTAAACAAGCAACACTCCTAACCCAAGTTGAAAGGAAATAAGGACATAAAATACAAAGTCTTGGGTGAAACCAGAGCGGCAGGTAGCTCCCAAGTCAACGAGTTTTTCCGTAATTTTAAAAATCTCTGACAAAATAGCTACCATTTTCACTTCAAATTAACAGTAGCAAGGAAGTTCCTACTGCAAAGATGTAGAAAAACAACATGCACTTTCTGACCACTCATTTGGATCCTCACATCAAAGTGGMGTAAACTTCTAGCAAGCTCCATTACAGTAAACACGAGAACACGTTCAAATCAAGAAATTCCATGTTCTCTCCAGCTGTGTTGCCAATAATAACTCTGTAGCTCCAATATTCTTTTATATCAAATTTCCTTCTCTTTTATTCTTTTGTTAATRTTTCTGCTCATCGGCTGCTCTGAAGGTGTTAGTAACATGGCATGAATGCCTCATCTCATTTCACATAAATGCTSCTTAAATGCACTTCAAGATAATAGAAAAAGCACAAATATACAATATGAAGTCAACCTGACTGTCAAGACTGCAGAAGGCAGCTAGAGAATATGGGAATTTCATGAGGAAGTCTTAGATGGTGCCTGTATAGAAAACTGTACAAAGGTACAGCAGAAAGAGCAAAACAAAAGTCTAAAGAAGGAGGTAAGATGGCCTCTATGAGGGCAATCTGTCACCAGAAAAAAACAAATCTTGCTAAAAACATAAATGAATTCACTGTTCACAAAAGTGGTGGGGAGAAGGAAGGAGGGAGAGTAGATATCTATTTTTCAAGGGAGAAAGAAAATACAGACTTATGTCAGAACAGGGATCAAGAAATTAGTACATCTGAAGCCTGACAAGWCTCTAGGGACAGTTGTATGTGATCCCAGATTTCGGAAGGACATGACAAAGTAACTATGGAAACCTTYAATGGATATATTCAAAACCTCTCTGGAAAAACGGAGGTACGAGAGACTCGAGACAACCTAACGCAGTACTGATATTTGAGAAGGGATCTAGGAAACATCTATGAAGAATACAGAYATGCAATCATGACTTTGGCAGTGGGGAGCTTATGGGAAAAACTAAATTACAGGACAGAAAGAGGAACACCTGGAAAGTTACGATTTAATTAAGGACAGTCAGTGTGGATTCTCACAGAACGAATCATGCCTAACAAATCAGATTTATTGAGGAAGTTACAGAAAGACCAGGCAAAGGTTAAACCATGGACATAAGGAAAGCTTTTGATACAGTTCTGTGGAGAAGGCTAAGCCTGCAAGGTATGAAAGAATAAGACAAGTGAACTAGTGAGTAGATGAAGCTCTGAAAAATGAGTTTAGGGGGAAAGACCTTGTGCATACCAGGTAATAGAGACAGAATGAGTGGTCCTGCCGCTATCCATATGTCTGAAGTTAGAAGTTGGGAGTGAATCTTTGATGTGTGTGATCTGAACAGAGTTCAAAGCATCCAATTCATTTATTCATCCGTTGTTTTTTTTTTTTTTTTTTTGATTTTGTTCACCAGGGAAATCAGGACTCATAACTCCCATTAAGAGAGTTTCAGCAGATGTGTGGATCATCTGATAAACAGATAAACTGAAACTCTATTTCCTTCTCTACAAGTGCCTTTGCTATCCTGCAAAGATATCAGGTGGAACGCACAGAGAACTCAGGTTGGACAATGAGTTTCACTGAACATACAAAGAGTTTGGGTGCATGTGTGTATCTGCATGCTTGTGTAAAGGAGAATCAATACAAAACAGGAGAACAATAAAATTCTAAATGAGGCAGAAGGGGCTATTGTCCTTCCCCTCCTCTGCGTCATCAGCTTACCTCTCTGCTSACTGCTTGAACAGCTTCCAGGTACAGTAGTGGGATACAAGACAGTCTTCTGACAGCATTTTAAAACACATCACTTACCACATCATCTCTGTCTTCCCACTCGACCTCAGAAAGATCCACACTGCTGTAGTTGGGCTTTCTTCGTTTCTTCCCTTCTTCATACTGGCAAAAAGAAAAAAAAAAGAAAAAAGAGTGAAATATGCAGCAATCCTGCACAGAGATTCTGTCCCAAGAAGTTTAAGCCTTGCTGGATGGTTGCTAATTGCCTGCCATACACTYAACAGTAGGTACAGTAGGTAGCTTAGTTCATATAAAGTGAAACAGGTTGCTGCATGAATATTTTCTCAGAATTAAAGACCTGCTTCATATATGAGTATTTGCATGATCCATTGCTGTGATACAAAGCTTTTCTTGAAGGGCACATTGAGAAGTCAAACTCAGCAGTTGCACCTTCTTTTCSCAATATGGCAACTATAAGGAGGACTCAGTCATTTAGTTTACGTTAAATGCCTCAAACCAGCGCTTTCAGCTGTACAGGAAGTAATATTTACGACAATCTTATCAACAAAATATTTACACATTTCTCTTTAAACAAGATAAGTTGCAAGTCCTGGGAAGTGTGGTGTTAACATTTGCTGATACTATATTTTATCTGCAATTTCATGGGAAAAAGTAATATACTAATAATGATAATTTATATTCTTTTTATCACCAGTCACCATTATACTGTAAATCTTACATTTTAAATAAACATCCCTAATGACAAATGGATTCTACATTGAAGTGTTTATAATGTGGGAAATTCTGCCCTCTGCTGAACATTCAAAACCAGAGAGCCAGTGATATATGAAGAAAATCTGTGATTTGTAGAAAGAGGTAACAAATGTAGGAAGAATTAAAAAAAWTAAACTAAATGGTCAAGCAAATTTATGGGAATCTATTCAAAAGACTCAAATTTGGTGGAATCAGTGCACTGTGAAATCTGGCCTTTTAACTTCTTAAGATGTATTTCAGAGGGAAAAGTCTTTCTATGAAATGTGACAAGACACAATGGGATATTGAAATAATTCTCAAAATTGCCTTTGTAACTCATCAGAGTAGCATCATAGAGGTACAGAAAAAGTATCTGCAAGGCAGTACATATAACAGACTCTCCTCCTCCAGGGCAGCACCAACTATACGTAAAGCAAAGCTGTCAGTGCTTGAGACAGAACATCCATCACTGGGGCTCGTGCTGCAGGAACTCTCCGTCGCAGTCTGCAGACTGCAGAGGCATCAGACCGGCCAAAGAGGGGTCTGAATGTTAAGAGGTTATTCTTACTCCGACTTTCTCCTCTCTCAATTGAAACACTTGCATGTGAATTCCACAGTTGCTCTTGTACAGCTACAGTATTTAAAATCAGACATGAGAAAGTCTCTCTGAACAGCAGCAAACTGTTTTATAAGATTGACCCTAGATCCTAATTAAAAAGAGGTTTTGAGATCCTGGTAGGATGGCCATGTTCCTTCTACCATAGGCTCCACTAGGCCTCCTTAATTTTAACTTGTGATGATTCAGATACTCCAAGCATTTCTGTGGATGCTCCTTCTTGGCATATATGTAGGACAATGTCCTGAATCAATTCTCACTCTTCTTTTCAAAGGAGAAAAATTCTTGCCATCTCTGCAGGTGTAACACAGCATGGGTTCCAACAACTCCTGCAAATACCATTGAAGAGCATATTTGTGCACTTTTCTTGCCCTTCTGCTAGAGGTTGCCATTCTTTGGACAACTGGGGTATCTACTTCTGGGCTGATGCTATTCACAGATGGGTAGAGATGCAAAGAATTTCTGCTTCCAGCACGTGCTCATGCACTGGATAGTGAATTCAAGCAGCTCAGTACCCTGATTCATTCTTCCTACATGACTCAGCTGTGAGAGCCGAAGAGAGAACTGCACTCGAGTGCAGAAGTATAAAGTTTTGCAACCACTATAGTTTAATCTCACAGAAATAAAAAATGAAAGGATAATGTCCAGTTCATTAGGACATCTGGATTTTTGTAGTCTTCTGTATTTTAGAAACCTCCCATTGCAGTCTTAGCCATAATACTATAAAAGTATTCATATGGTTGTACTAGGAAGTATCAATTAACCATGCACAGTATTGATACGATTTAGTCAGATTGGTGTAGAAACAGTTGCTGTCAAGCTCTCAAACACTGGGAACTGAAAAGTGTCATATAGAAGTTTACTGGGGCCATTTCAGCAGAACAAATGTGAAGCAACTCCTGTACTGCTTCCAAAGTTTAATTATATCCTTGCCCACAGATGTTGAAGAGCTTCTGGACTATGCTGCATTTTCAGACACATGCAAATCTTTACTTACGACAATAAGAGTCAATCTTGTGTATTTAACAACAGAAGTGAGCTTCAAACAAACCAATCAACCAAAAGACAGCTGGATAAAATACACTAAGTTCTGCCAAAAAGCCAGAATCAGAAGTATTTGCGTGTTAAAGATTCAGACAGAAGGAAAGAAAATCTAAATCCCAATGCTAAAAGAAGGGGGTCTACTCCATAAGACCCCAAAGGACCTCAAAATGCAGAATCTTCGAGTCAGAAACAAGTATTGAGATTCCAAAGCTCTCACTATGTTCTTACCTTTTATGGACCTGTCTAGCTGCCTTACAGAGAAATGTGGTAGGTGAAGAGTAGACTTGAGAAATATTTCAGGAAAGGATGGCAGAGAAAACATAAACTTCCTGAAGAGACCAGATTTTCTTCTGATACCAAAACGAGGAACTATTTTTATAGCTGGGTAACTTTATTTACATATCTAACCTTCTTGAAGGTACTAACGTGCTCCTAGAAGTTTATACATTCATATACCTATGTAATTAAAGTCTAAAGCATAAAGTAGACCAGTTTTCAAGCATTTCATAACACTATATCCAATTGGCTATTTTTCTCAAATTTCTTTCTAGTTTTATTACTTAAATAATTTGCACAGACATGGAAAGAAATCACTAGCTGCTAAAATTGACATTCATTTATACCTTTTTCTTGGTATCAAACTGAATCTAACTTCACTGTTATGTCTGAGACCTCTAGGTGAAGTACAAAGCACTGATTGAAGGCTGAAGCCAAATCCATTTGCAAGATTAGTGTAAAGCATTGAAACAAATTAGTAAGGGATCCACTGGGAAAGATAGAAACTACCAGTCCTACCGAATGACTCTGATTTAAGTGCACAAGGAAAAGTAGATTTCCTCTGTATACTCTGAATCTACTGTGGCCAATACAAACGTGTGGATATTATATAGTAGTAAACTCCTGCAAAATAAACAATGAACACATTTTTAAAAAATATCTGAACTGGCATACAAGAATCTTTGGGTTTGCTCAAAATTAAACTCACACGTAGTTTTGTTTGTGGAAAGAACAAGAGTAAMAATTTTCTCTGGTAATCCAAATGACTTTTATCTCATTCAGTATCTTTTATTTGAGGTTTGGCCAAATGTTATAGCACTGGATGATTCAAACAACATGCAATGTGTGCTGTTTAAAGACAGAATCACATTTTTTCACCACCCTCTATACAACCATTTACATGTGCCATTATTAAAGTCTTCACTTTGATTTTCTTTTCTAAAAAAAAAAAAAAAAAACCCACCACTTTTAACACAAGCAGTCCCTAAGCATCTGCATTGAATATGACCTGTCACGTGTTTAGAAAGTCAGATGGGGCAATGTGATCACGGAGGGAGCAAGCTGCATCTCAGCAGCTGCAAGCCTCGCGTCTATGGTGGTTGGAATTTCTGAGACATTTGCTCCATCTGGGTAACAGGGAGGGGTGGGAGGCTGCTGGGGCAGCAGTCTCCAAAGCGTCAAAAGGTTTCAGTGAATCAGCTTAGGTACATTTGTAAATCCCCGGTGAGAAACTGTGGGAGTAAAAAAAACGCATCAAACAACCACCACAGGCTAGTCAGGTAAAATCATGTCATGGGCAAACTCCTCCTTTCAAGCCTTACTTTATCCAATCAGGAACAAAAAAAAAAAAAAAAAAAAAAAAAAAAAAAAAAAAAAAAAAAAAAAAAAAAAAAAAGCCCAACCAACCAACAAACAAAAAACTCCAATTTAAAAATATAGCCTCATTTCATTAAATCTCATCTTTACGGATTAGTACTTCCGATTTAGGACGATGTATTAACCTAGATAGAACTTAAGCACAATCCTACTTAAAGCAGACAAACTTTAGCATATTCAAATATGCTTTRTTGAACTTGAATTCTATGTAATAAAATACATAGTAAGATTCCATATATAACTACAACTTAAATAACTATATTAAGCATTTTAAGCCAGTTTATAAAGGCAAACTTGTCTACAAAATTTAATAAGAAAGGTTGAAAAAACAAATATTGTAGAGAAAGGATCACCAACCAGACCTAAATACTTTTTCATCGTGTTGTAAATAACTAAAACACTGACACTGAGCAGGGTGGCATTATTGCAGTTCTCCAGGCGGGGTGGTTACTCAGTGGCCTCCCTTCTCACAGGTGCTGCACCTCTCCATTACTGCCTATTTATTGCCTCGCACAACCCCGGCTGACGCAATGCAAAGACTGCAGCTGGTAGAATGGCAACTGCATTGAACCTGCCTTTACGTGCTCAAAATGAGGTCAGAACCAGAGACCCTTGCCAGCAATCAATCCTGGTATCAGTTGYCCCTGAGCCTGCAGGTTCCTGCACATGAGGCCTGTCTGGGGAGCAAGTGCTGTGCCAGYGCAAGAGGAGCCCAGGGCTCCGCTCTGCAGAAACACACGGAAGGGCAGTGAAGGAGGGAGGGAGGGAAGGGGGCATTTCCTTCCCGCTTCACACTTTGGAGCTACCCCAACCCCATGCGGTAAATTTCTGCAAACACATAGTAAGTCCTTCAGCATTAGCTGATCAATAAGGTAATGCTTCTGTGCTAAAATGCCTAGAGTTTAGCTGTTAGAGGACAAAGACAAGCGAGAATACAGGCAAAGACGGTGAGAAGGTGGGAAGACATTGCTTCAGTAGCCCGATTCCAACTCTGAGGCCTAAAAAAGCAATGAAAAATCTCTCTTCTCTGCTTCACCTGTTTATATAAAATCACCCACAGTGACTGAGCTTTCATTCACCAAGCACAACACAGCTCCAAAACATCCGTCTAGGGGTATGTGTGAAGCTGCATCCTATCTCGGTGTTAAACAGTACTGCTTGGCTTTTGAGCTCTTTACTACATTTACAGTTTTCCTGCTCACATGATCCTGATTTGGTTCTTGTGATACTTTTAGTTCATTATTTGCATTTATTCTGTGACCTCAAATGATCTTTATTACTCTACATTCAGTCTCGAGTTTGAAGAACACTCATAGGTGTCCAAAGTCATTYGCTATGCAAAACTCCCTGGGTTATTGCTTAGAAAAATGTAACATCTTGAATTTTTTTTTTTTTAAGGGAAAAAGGAAGATGAACTTCCCATTTCAAAGACAGACTTTCATGATAAGCCTATTATTTAAGCCTTTAATCCAGAAGTTCCTAGGTTATAGTTGGCAGTGGCAACCAGTTATTTTGGAAGGATTTTTCAGGCCAGATGGGAGTGAAAAACTGCCACATTATAACATTTCCAGCAATCATGCAGAGAAGAGCTGACAAGAGAAGACGTGTCATTTGCTGGGGAGGAGAGAATAAGGCCGTTCTAAGTCTTCAAGCAGAGAAAAAGTAGATGTACCACGTATACAGAAAGAACCCAAAGAACCCTCTAGCAAAGAAACAGAAGAAAAGCACATTCGTGCCACATCTGTATTTCCACAGTTTTCTCCTTAGAGCCATAACATATGTGTTTGCCCTGCAGATAGCGCGGGATCATTTAAAATAATAGCACAGACAATATGGAAATGCACAGGGTGAAGTGAAAGCAAAGGAGCAGATCACAGTGTTAAGTCACATGCCTATGGCCTGGGCAAAGGMATCCTGACTGAGCTCACATTTTCAGGTGCATTGCAGTTGATAGCAGTGTGACATGCGTGCCATTTACTTCACTGAAAAACCCTTCCATTTAGGATTTTATTTGCATTCTCAGAGCTTTATCATTTGGGATTATGTAAAACTGGCAGCTGCTTATAATTATTTGGAGTTTGAGTAGAAATAATTAAAAACATCTGCCTTTATCTTAATACTACCAGACTTAAACCCATGAGCTCGGTTATACCTAACTTCAAAGCTGAAAGCAAAGAATAAAAGAAAGCTTCACATATTGCTAACAAATTTTCAGTGATTCATTTATATGTACAACCAGTTATTCAACAGCCTTCAAACCTTTAATTATCTTTTAAATATATGTAATTTTGCACTTCTAATTAGATAGCAATTTAATGCTCTCACAGGGATTCAGATGGGCTGTCTTTTTTAAAATGTAAACTCCAATAGGAATAATCATTGGCATTCAAGTGATTGAATTCTTCAGTTATTTAAATGAACGTGAGGCATTTACAGTGTTCAAATCATTTAAATATTCTGCTGTCAGCTACAGCTGTAGAGTTTTATGGAGCCGCTGAATAAAGCAAGGGTAAGTGTAGGTTATCTTATGTTCCAGGCAGGACTCCCCAGAGAGAAATGAGATTTGCTGCTTATGAAAGGCTAACACTGCTCAAGTGGGGCATTAATGTCTCCCCTGAGACTAGGATTTCTCTGTTTTTCTATATTGGGAGAAACAAATTTTCCCAGMATTTAAAGCTATGAAGGACTTAATACTGGTCTAGCAATCCTTAAACACAGCAGGTCCCTCGGCTATAAGCAATGCATCGTGACAAGCAGCCTTCCACATCTCAACTGGTCACTTACTCAGGAAGCTGCACCTCCAAAACACGGCCGCTGGGGTACTACGAKATATGCATGAGACTTGTTTTCTGTGCCTACTTTTCCATATTAAGACTGTCTAACTACAAAAAGATGTGTATTATTTTTAAAGACATTTATCATTTCAATTACAGTTTATAATGAGAAAAAGAATATTCACAACTAGCCATTCCACATATCACGATTACATACCTTCCACAGCTTAACCTGAGAGTGTGAATATATGCCTCAAATTCCTCAGGCAGGCAGAGAAAAGCTTACTTTAAGCTTAGAAATATAAAATCCTCAGTCATAATTGATACCATTAATCTGTAAATCATAACACATTTCTAATTTTATGTTTATCAAAAAAAAAGGGCTGAACTTGAATAAAAAAATACTTTTGATTTCATAATAAATGTATTTAAGTACATGCTTTTCTTAATTGAGGAACTTGAAGATCCTGGCCAAGAACTTTGAGCGCTCTACCCTAAACAAATCTAATCATTACTGAAAACAAAATCCCTCTTTATTCCATGAACAAAAATACAAATTCCACTGCTGACAATGAACTAAGAGAGTCATAGACTTCACAAAACCCACCAGGAACCTTTCTGGTATTCACTGTAAGTATGTGAGAAGCACTCCAATTTTATGACTGAGGGACAGCAGCACAAACACCTAAAACTAGTAACTGCAAAGGAGTCAGTTGGTGAATATTGCAGGCACTGCTCATTCAGTGGCATTCCTTAATTTCTCTGTAATCTTACCACTTTCTTTGTAAAGCAGCTTTCCTTTAACACCTAAATATCGCAAACCACATGAGGACAGTTACAGTAATGAGGCACAGTGGATATGGGGATCATTATTACATGCATGCAAGAAGCATGCATTATTTGCTTATCAGTCTTCCCTTGCGTTCTCTGTGCTCATTGCTTTGGTAGACCGTAATAACGTCATGAAACATTCTGCATAGTGCATTTTCACAGGGCAATGCCCAGMACACTGCAAGCGCTAAGAGAGTATTGAAAAATACACAATAAAATGTCACAGAAAGGAGAAGAAAATTTGCCTGCACGCACATTTCAAGCATTTGTGTGTTTCAGAAAACGGAAGTCATTTCCTTGAAAAATCAAAAAATTCTTTTTTGTTTGAATTCCCAAACAGTTCATTTTCTTCTGTACATTAAGTTGCGGTTTTCAAGTAGATATAAAAATCAAAATGACCTCCTACAGTTGAAAAGATCCTCTCATACAGAATCTAATATTGTGTTCGGTAGAAGAAAAAAAGGACTTTATCAAAACAGTATACATTTTGACATAGATGTSCAGAATAAAAAAAATAGAAAGGAATTTAGGGAAAAAACCATGAAGATCACATTTTTAATTGCATTGTGGTATGGCATCTAATTGCTTAGGCACAAACAAACCCCAATCATACAGCAGAGTCTGCCACAGCTGGATGAAACTTGAAATATAAATTAAAGTAATAAAAGTAAATTACAATAAGAAAACTAAAAAAAAAAATACTGGAGGAAGCCATGAAGCAACTAGTGCTTTCTAAGGAAAACAGGGGATGCAAACTGCTGCATCTTGTATATTTGCTTGTTAAGGCCTTGGCTTTGGGGGTCGGGGTTCCCTTCAGGACGYGTGATATAAGGAGGCAGCACAGTGCGCTGCCAAGTGCCTCGTGGGATTCAACTTGTAGGGGGGCAAGAATATCGCTCTTTCCCACTTCCTATACAATGCCCTGGTTATGGATTGGATTCCCTGTTTTCCCTCATTGAAGGGTGCTGCTAACTGCCCTTTTCTGCACGTGCAGCTCGAGAACAGGGCTCTGCAGCGATATGGAACAATCCTGACGCACTGTCGCCATCAGCGGCAGCATCTCGAATTGCTGCTGCAGCCTTTCTAGTGGGAATCCCCTGAAAAGAGGAACAATGTGTAAAACTAATACACGAAACGCCCCCTCCCATTATGTATGAKAAAAACAGAGGCCCTGGAGCGCATCAGGAGCGGCGGGTGCGGGCGGGAGCCGGGGTCCCTGCGCGGGGTCCTGCGCGATGCTGGGGAGCCCCCCTGCGGCAGCCTCAGCGAAAGCCCAGGTCAGCCCGAAACGGTGCAAGACACAGCAGGGGAAAGCTCCAAGAGCAACATTTTACAGCATCTCCCCAGTAGGATAATCAGCCCACGAAGCGCAGCTCGCTGGATGGCTAAGTGCGCCGGTGCGGATGCAATAACCATCCCGCGCGGCAGTTCGTCTTTGGTGAACTTCARTTTCAGTCCTGCTTGTCTATTCTCACACCCTTACCACAAATTTAATGGAGGTTTTCCCCCTGGTTATCCTGGTACTGAAGCTCAGCCTATTACAGTAATGTAAAGACACAGGGGCAACCATCACTTCACTCCCAAAACTCYATGGAAGCCCCCGGAAACTCCCCTTGGGCACAGCCCACAAAGCCCAGAGGGAAGAGCGACACTTCCAAGCTGAGCCGGACTGAACCCACCACAAATACAGCACAGCACTTCCCTGCAGCTCACAGGTTATGGGCCAGGGCCCAGCATTTAAATTCTGAAAAGAGACACTGTTGTATAAGGTAATAAAATCAGTGTCCTCTAGATGTACATGGGGACTAGGGGTATTAAAACCACTTTTTCCCTCATGAAAACATGACACCACAACAGAAATAAGGAAAAAATATTTTTTTTGCCACGTGATTGGTTCTCCATTTCTACGGTAATGTTACTGAGAAAAGGTTTTCCCATTCCCCATGAAAGCCCCCTGCTGAACTTCTCATTTGCTCTGCTACAGCTAAATAGGAAATAAGGAAACAATAAGTGCAAATACAAATGTTAATTAAGTGTGTAATTCCTAGCCCAAATCTTAGAGAGACAAAATGCCTTTGCTGACTGAAAATGTCAGATACACTAATGACTTCATAAATCACGCTTCTCCATAATTTTATTTTTATGTGAAATTAGCCATCCAATTAATATTTCTACTTTCTACTAAAATATTGTTGAAATCAGACATTAGAGTGGATGCATGAGAAATACATCTGGCAACCACGTGCATACARCAGCGAAACCTTTAATAGCGATGCTTTGCTAGGAGTTGATAGTGATGGAAGGCTTGCAAGTGCTGTTCCTAAACACTGATGCAATGAGGAATGTACCTGTCCTCCAGGGTGTTAAGCTGATAAACATTTGAGTAACAGGCACTTCTATCTTACCTTTGCTTATTAATGCAAAGACGACAATACGGGAAATAAAGGTAAATTTGCTGCTATTTCTCTTTTAGTTTGAAAATCCCTTGTGGCCCTATTTTGCTCAAGAATATGCTTTATTGGAATTTCTGCACGTATTTTAAATTAGCTTTAACACTTTAAAATGACAAATAGGGGCTATTACATAACAACAGAGCATTCCATTTCAATGCAGAATCAACATAATTACAGCAATTTCTGGCTTTGCTACTTTGCAGCAATGGAGGTCTACATTTTTTGCAGAACAACTTGTATATTTATCTTCCTTGATTTTTTTTTCCACTAACCTTTGCTTCTAGAGGAAAATAGTATTACACTCAGTAAAGTCTTCAAAAAGCTGTTCCCCCAAAAGCACTGCTCTATTGTATTTACACCTCTTGACAAATACTATGTTTTTCACAGAAAAACAAATCCAACATACATAGCTAGATAAAATAGATCAGTAAACGATATTCTTACCAAAGGCCTGAGTTCTGGATGAGTCAAAATATATCCATTGTTTGTAATTGCAAAAGCATATCCATGAATACCTAACTGCAAGAAAAAATGAGAAAGAAATACTAATTAGCAGGGTCTCCAGTGATTTCTGAAACAAGACCCAGCCAGACATTTAGTCATCTATGGCTTAAAGCTGGCATTCATAACCCTTATCAACATCGTATTCCATTATAACATACAAAGTCCTGAGCGTTGGCATTCTGTGAAAACGAGAGCCTGTCATTGCGCTGAACCCAGCATATAGCACAGTTTTAAAATGTCACACACACTTTGCTATCTAGGGCACTTATTTCTCTGTACTTTAGAGTTAATTAGATATACTCATATGTATGAGATACCACAGCACATGTCATAGGGTMTGTGGCACAGCAAAGGGGCACTGGAGTTTGGTAAATGTTCATGTGCCCAGGAGAGGTGAGGCTCGACTTAGGTCACCTGTGCAAGTGACATTGGAATGGAATCATTTAAATCAATGCTACCAAGGGTACAGTTAGTTACACCGAGCAAGCATTGGCTTGACCTCTGCTATTTGCATCTACCAGGCTTAAAGATATTTTACCTCTTTGTTAATTCAAGTTTCTTTGGACACCCAGATCAAGGTGTTTTTCTAATAAAAACACTCATGCAGTTCACATATCTGTAGCAAGGGGAWCTATGGGGGATCATCTGATAGCAACGAAATGCTTTATGAGGCCTAACAGTATCTGTAATCAAATTTAGCACTGCACTTAAACACCAGCACTACCATTCTAACAATATGCCTCCCACAGCTGGGGCACCCACCGGCTGCAATAAAAGCAGCTTCCCCTCGTTCCTGTGCTCACTCAGACACCGCGCAGGAGAAACTAGCTGCTCACAYAGAATCTTCCTGCGGTGTCAGGACAACACTTGTACCTTGCAAAGACTGAATGTATGTCTCTCACTGTGCTTCCCCACTCAGTTCTTTCAATTCTGGAGCCATGCAATGTTCTAAGTGGGTGTGAATCTGCTCACTGCAAATGCGGTTCTGTTCCAGTAGCTCTACTTTTATTTGAGCATCTTGATACGGTGAAGTGTTCAGAAAAATAAAAGCATTTTTGATATGTTTCACATACTTTGTTATTAAAAACTATTTTTTTTTAAAACAATTTTCCTTATTAAGGACTTGATTGAGCAACCTGTTCATATTCAACAAATGGTTTAAATTTAAGCAAATGGTTAATTTTTTTTTTTTTTAGCAAAGATGGAAGAAACTTCAGTACTTTCATAATGCTTTGCTGAAGTGGCTCTCAGGAATTTTTCTGGCATAAAGCAATGTGGTCAAGGATAACAAGACAGAATTCTCTCTAAAATGTAACTAGAACAGCAAATCTCTCAGCTTCTGCAATTTTCTGGAAATATAAAATACAATGTGATATTATAGCAAGGTCACATAGAAGACAAGTGAGATTTATATCGCCTCGCTCCTGTGAGCAATTGGATATGATCAACCATATCTGCCACAAAGAAGATGGTTTCATAAATTAGCAGTTTTCCTAAAGCAACAGCTTTAGTGGAAATAATAGAAGGTGATATGTTCTTGGCATCTCTTCATGAAGGAAGGAGAACCAAAACAATAACAGTGGACATATTTTACCTATTAGAGTATGACAAGGGAACCGGTTGTTGGCTAAGCATCAGCTGGCAAGCGTAACTGTGGAGAACTGCAGAATGACATCCCAAAACTGGAAGCCAGGTAAGGGGACAAGCGTGGGTGGCAGACCTCTTAGGAAAGAACATTTGCCTTTCTCAAGTGTACTGCACTCCAAGCGGAGCATTTGTTGTGTTTCCACTAGTCATGCTTGAAACTGTACAGTCTGTACCTGAAATGTTTTGGTTTCAGAGATACAGCATTAGTGCCATTTTAAACCTTGAACTCTCTCTCCAAATGACAGACTGATTCAGAAAGGGAAAAACTTTTCATAGGGGCTGTAAAGTGCCATGTGAAAGCTAAATATTACCATATCCACCCCTATCTTACTCAGGACAAACTTTCCTTGACATCTGGGGAAGTTTAGTCTGGATAATGGACTGCTGAAAATAGCTCTTTGTTATTATTCATCTTCCTCTGCATAAAGCCCATCTCATGCAAGCTGAGAGAATTTCAGGTCAGCAGAAATTGATTTCCAACCAATCATTTTATGTCCATGTGTGAATTTTATTTCACATACTGCCTCTACAGGAATGGGTCCCAGGGGTGATTATGCTCTTGCAATTGCACAGTATTTTTACTGTTCAGAAACGTTTATAGCATGTGAGAGTAGAAGTTATAACTCYGGTGATTTTGCTAACCTAACCGTATTGCATGATATTGATGCCTCTTGCAATAATCTTCTMTCACATTATATTCAGTGATATAAAACGTAACTTCAAATAAAAAGCCTCATATTCAGAAAGAAGATCATATATTACTCGCACYGAATCAAACTAAGTCTTTAAAATATAACAATACCATATGACAAAACCAGAATTTTAATCTTCCTGCATATCTTTTTCTGCTTTTCTAAATCATTCTAAATAACTCTGCTGTGATATTTAACTCTCAGGCCCTGCACGCTCTCCAGGGTCTCATATTCAAACTATGTGACCTTACAGATATATTCCAAATAACATGTCTATGATTTGGCCATTCCTATTCAGTCATGCAAGACCAGACTTTCATTGGTTGTATCTCCAGTTACTACAGCATCATTCTTCCTCCTCGTTACAAGTAAAGCTTGCTCTGCCTGTAGTTCCTCAAGAGTGCTGTTCCAACCATTGTTCCTCTAGAGCCAAATTTTACAGAGTTAACTCCGTTCTGTGTTACCTGGCACCAGTTCTACCTTTCTTCGTACATGAAAGCACAACTGAATTGTCTTTGCTTTCAAAACTTTTCAAAGCCCTTTGCTCACTTCTTAACATGTCCCTCTCTGCCACCAGATCTCATTTCCAGCCTCCCGCTGCCTGGATTCCAAATAAGCATTCTCTGCAAATAGCTAAAAACGCTACTTCATCTTCTGCCTTCAAAATTCTCCCAGTTCACAATGTTCAAAACCAAGGACTTTAATGGTTATTATACTGAGACTAATTTTTGTTCTTCTTCCTGAGCAGTCATGTCTCAAAGTTCACTATATTCCGATATTAGTATATACTCATCTACTGCCTCTCACCTTTGTCTGTCAACATTTTTCCCACTGGTACAACATTTCTGTTCTGTTTGTGCATCATATGACCCAGCTATTATACTGAATATAACAGAATATAATCATCATTTGTGAATTACCTTGTATTTTGGAATAGTTTTTAAAAGTTCCTTAACAGGGACATCTGTGCCAACTACTCCCAGAAGAATCCCTTTTGATCTCTGAAAAGAACAAAAAAAGGCATTCAGAACCACTCTGAAATAGTAATCAACAGCCTCACAACTAATTTCATCTGTATCTCCTCTACAGAAATGAATAGATAACAGTCAAACTATTAAAAATATAGGAAAGAGAAGCTGGTACAGCTCATCTGATCAAAGAATCATTTAATCAATAATATTGATTCTTTTTCCTTAATCTGCCATTCAAATCAAAGAGGCAGGCAAACTTCCCATAAGCATGGAGTCCCTCAACATAAAACTACTACATGCAAAACAGTTTTCAAAGGAAAAGCTACTGATCAAAATGTATTATCCTCTTATTACCCAATTTCCCCTGCCATTTGGGACACAACTCAGCGATAAAACATAAAGGGAAGAGTAGGTGTAATTTTCTTTAATAATATGTTAAATTACTAAAGGTAAACAGATATATAACTAATATAGGCATATGACTAATTTAAGTCTGAGTTTATGAAACAGAAGCATATCAGGGTAGAAAAGAAAATGGATGTAGATTATTTGCTGTGAGAAGAAAAAAATAAAAAACTACTAAAGCCTAAGTATCATCTGCCATTTTTCTCTTAGACATAGGGTTTTCTTATCTTACTAGTTAGAGACTGGGATATAGCTATTCAGGCTTATTTACCACCCACGTTTTTATGCTAACAGAGGGATAACAACTGCAAACAAAATAAAAAGAAAAAAGGAGGAAAGGTTCTAGGGTAGACTAAAACCTTATTAGGCCCAGGAAAGTAGCTTCTCCTCAGTCACCCCATTATCGCATGACAAAAACAGGCTGTGTACTTACAGTCTCATTTTGCTTACTAAATACGGGCATGGCAACAGTTGTCATCAACACCAATCCCTGATCATCAGCAAGCTACATACGAAAAAGAAATATTATCTCTAAGCACTAAGGCACAATTACAGATGTGATTACATTTTTCAATTATGGGTTTTTTTTTTGTCTTTAAATGAGGAAAGGCAATTTATCTAAATGATGTTTATGTACTTAGAAATGCAGTCAGTTCAGCCCAATTCACCTGATCCCACCTCAGCTATACCAAGTCTGCCCAGCCCAGCATGTGCATTGGCAGGAAAGATGCCTCATCTTCACTCCTAATGCAGTCTCCCAGGAGAGATACCAAGGAACTGAAACGTGGGTTGTGGAAGCAGCATGTGCAGTAGCGAAGCAGCTGGAGCTCCCTTCTACATCTTTCCCAGTGTCAGCTCTGCCGAGATTGCCTCAGGCTGTTTTCTCCCAGCAAGGAACAAGAGGTCATGAGTGCATGCACTTTGTTTCTGGTCCAGACTGAGATCTCATCAGCTAACGCTGCAGCAAAAGTATGACAGCCCATTAGGATCCCAGGAGCATCTTTGCTGCATTCGGTTTCAGTTTGCTGGGCTAGGTGGTGGCACAGAGCATTAGCTGATTCTGCACATCAGTTTTTAACATATTTCTTCAGTTTAGGGAGAAAACACCTCTCCTGACCTTGCTTCCATTCAAGAGAAGCGTGCAGCCTGCTGTGTCACGGACCACGGGACCGTGGCTTTGYCTGACGCCTCGCTTCACGCCCTGCAGCCAGACCGGGGCTTTGCCATGACACAGGTGCCAGCAGGGCACGGGAGCCGGCTGCTCGAGGAAACCAAACGTTGCCCTCTTGGCATCTAGGTGCTAAGGACAACTCAAGCTGTAAGGAGTTACTGTTCAATGCTTTTCCCTCCTCACCTATACTTTTGGAAGACATTTAATGCCGAAGAGGCTTATGCAACTGTTAAAAGCATGAAGTATCCAGCTATAATGGCAACCTCAGATTTTCAAGTGTGATTAAGTTCTTATAAGTTACATCTTTGTTTAGCCAAAAGGAGGGAGCAAAAGGCTGATCTTCCTGAGGAGTTTTCTAGGTGAGTTTCAGGCCCAATTGCAGCTGTGACCTTCTCTTTCAATCACTCCAGCACTATCACATTTTCTGTACTCAGGCACTATTTATAATGCATTTTTAGCAAATCACTAATTTTGATTTTCTTGCTAACAATGATTTTGTTATTACTTAAGCAATAGCTATCGCCTGCCCAATTCTCAGAAGAGTCAGATATTATGATAAGACATCTTATGAAGCATAATTCACACTAACAAATCAATATAAATCTAGAAAATTACATATCTTGCAGCTCCCATTCTGTTCTAGGGTGTTTCAGTTTCCCAAATAAGCATATTTCATGAAGCATGGCCTTATCACAAGGTGAGGATTTTGCAAACACCAGGAAGACAAACATCAAGAAAGTTTTTAAGTGATAAGAAATTGATAAAGACATTAGGYGGAACCAGCTCATGATCATTTGCTATTTTGTTTTCTTTTCTAAAAAGACCAGATGTCTCCAACCCTGATATGATCTCTCCTCTATTAAGCAATAGTGAGTTAATAAACAAAACAAACTAAAAACACTGGGTATCTAGGGCTTGCAATTAAAGACAACTGTGGCTGAACTAGCTGAAGAACTTAGTCCCTGTGGTCAGAGCAGTAATGAAGCACAGTGACATGATGGGTATGGGAGAAGCCCTTTATGGGACAGTGGTCAATAGTCCCCAACACAAATACTTTGGGAAGTAAAAAAGCATTTTGCTAATTACAGGGTGACAACTTGGAGTGTTCAGAAATTTTATATGATTGCCCAGGGTTGCTCATCTCTGACATTATGGAAGTGTCAAGTATCAGTAGGTGATGGTTTCATAACCAGGTCTTAAGAAATAACTGGAAACAATTTACTGGATAAGATGTTGGCCAAATGACTGTTAGCAAAATCTTAGGGTGTTTTCTTTTTTTTTTTTTTTTTTTTTTTCTTTTTTCTTTCTCCTTGAAATGGAGAAAAAAATGTCTAGAGTTGCTGGGAAACTCTGAGAGAACAATCATTAACTCTGAACATCAGCTACAGAGGCGTGCAGAGAATGACAGCTAGGATACCTACAAGCAGCACCAAGGTTGGTGGCTGGATTCATTCTTATAGAAATATGTGCTTTTACTTCAACCTGTTGTTCGTCTGGTAGATGAACAGATTGTTGGCCACTTCTGTAAGCACAGTCAGCAAATAACTGGCTGATAGATGACTCATATTTGGGATGTTTCACTGAGTTACCCACTCAAGCTGTAGTTTTACTTGCGTCATAAAAATTGTTAAGACTGTGAAGAATGATCTTTTGTGGGAGGAGGAGAGGTTAATTCCCTGGGCAATGACATTTTAGAAGAAATACTTTGAAATAGTAGAATGGCAGCCACTGGGTATTTCCATTGAGACAACAAACACCAGAGTCTGTGAATAAACTGCAAAGGAAGTCATGAACTCAAAATTTGGCATCGTTGCTTGTTAAGTCTGACAGTCTCTACATAGAACTCTTGGATAGTTCAGGGCTGAAAATAAACTTAGTGGCTTCTGAGAAAAATAAGAAATAAAAAAAAAACAGAAATATGATGTCTAATTACTGAAAAAGCTTTGGCTTGTATTTGTTGTATTCACAACCAGCACACATTATGGATATCTGCAGAACTGGCTTAACTAGAAGCTAATGCTTATTGGAAAAATGTTAAATATTACAAACTCAGAAAAACAAAGCCAATATATAATCATGAAGCCTCTGAATGGCTGGACTTGATTTGAATGTTTATAGTATTGTGCAATCAGTAATAGACACTTGGTTTTTGTTTTTAAACARACGAAAACGAAGTCAATTATTACCAAAATCATCATGGGATATCACACAGGCTCARAAAAGACCTACGTAGGGATCCAAAAAAGGAAATACTGCAATGAAATATTTCTTATGAAAAACAACAAATTCCCTAAAAAGTGAATAAAATATTTTTTTTCTTCCTTCCATAATCACAATATTCATATTCTAAGAAATAATAAACTTAACAGACAAGAATTAAGTCTTTTTTTTGTCGCTGCTGACAAAGAAATAGAATGATATTCATCCTGACATAAAGTAATAATATTATCAGAGAGGTGGTTCCTAGTTGCATACCATGCAGCATCCTTAGGAATGACAGAAATCTCAAACTGTGTGGATCTTATCTCTGTCTCCAAGTAGGCTGTGCCTTAGCCAATTTTGCTGTTCCRGTCTCTTAGGAGTAACTAATACTAACAGCTATTGGCCATTTTTATGAAAGTATGCTTTATGTGACATAATAATTCCCATGTTTCTCTGAGACTGTTTAAAGACACATGCTAACCTTGCTGGGTCCATCCTTACTACACCTCCATGGTCAGGAGACTTTGCTTGCACAAAAAGCTGTTCACACCAAGGCTCTCCTCCAAGCTGTACCTCCATCTAAATCAACATGCCGATGTACTAAGAACTCTTCTTTGCTACCAGCACCMTTTTAAAACTCCATTCTGTTCTCAAAGAGAACTCTATACTTATTTTCTTCCCCTTTATTATTTATATTGCTATGCTTGTCAATACTTAATAAAACTTCTTTACACATCAGAGTCTAAATATTAGCACAAGCTCCTTTCTGTTTCTTCAATCTTTATATCCCTGATTAAAGTCTACACCTACCCTTTACCTGGGGCACCAAATTAGTTGCACCATAGTAGTCAACACACCCAAGGTGATGCTAAAGCCCTGCTTTTTCTTATCTAGCAAAATACCAGTTGCCATGCTTTGATTTCCTTCAAGTTGCTACATAACATTAAGAAAAAGATAAGGAAACAGAAACTGTTTCACCTCCAACCCTCCAGGAAAACACACAATCTCCAATACTTGATGTTACTCACAGATGTGCGCTAAGGAAAAGGTATGTCTTTTAAAGTGATTTCCAAAGCTTTTTCTTGCTCTAATTGAGCAATGATGCAGAATTCAAATGTACTTCAGATTCAGCACACCTAGCACAATACAAAGTGGAATATGGAATATCAAAGCAGAAAAATTGAATTCAAGAAACGAAAAACACAGTAAAGCACAGTTCAAGTACTAGTGAAGTGAAAATGAAATGACAAAATAAATGGAAGCAATGGAAAAACATACAGTGAATTACTATTTTTTAAAAGATATTTTGGGCATAATTACTTTTTCAGTGGAGAGCAATTTTCTTAAATATGACAAATAGGAGCAGACTTATATACACTCTCTGTATATATATATTTTTATATATGCATATATATATTTTTATATATGCATACTGTACTGTTTTACACATATATTCATAGAAGAAATATTTGTTGATGTTTACCCGTACTTATATTTACACATATATTTACAAAAGGAATGTTTTACTCTTTGAAAACCACCATCAGCAAATCTCTCATACAATAAGGCATCTTCATACGACATAATACGGAGTCTGGAATATACCCATCCTTCAATTCCAGCTGTACCTAATGCCCAGCTAAATAGAAGAAAAGTTGCATACAACTTTTTTTTTCCCCAAATATATTCCTTTTTTTTAAAGTTTACTCTGGACTGCAGTAACTATAGAAAAATTCTGCAGAACAGAATATCCATTGCTGTAAACATAAACTGATATAGTTATTTAATTGATTTTATTTTGAAGATGGACAGTGTGTATGCATCAACAGAATCTCAAACCTCAAGAGAATTGACAAAGACACAATTGCTTGTTAAATAAGCTTATTSAAATACATTAAAATGCAGTGCCTATCCATATTTTAATAAAAAAACAGGATATCATTAAGTCAGATTCATCTCCATCCAACTCTGACTCAGAGAAACTATCAAATAACCACAGAAGCGCCAAAAATTCTTCATAGACTGATCTCTCAATAATATCTCTTYGAATTGTAATCTATCTGGATCTACAGTGTTCTCATTTGATTTTTTGCCATCCACCAACAGAGGCTTTGATTTCCACATRGTTTAATTAAATCACCCTCAGGTTCAAATGCCGAAAAAATCCAGAGGCTGGCACTGTGAGCATCCYTAGGGACGTACCAACTCTGCGGGCTTTGTGCAGAGCCTTTTGGGTTTTCTTTACTACCTTGTAGAGCCTTGTCCTCTTCCCAGCACATTTCCCATCCTTCCTCCATCCTTGTTCCTTCTTGCCCAGTACGTGCCAAGCAGTGCCCAGGAGACAGGCTGCAGTCACCCCAGCATTGCAGCCATTTTTTTTCGGTTTGTTTTAAATTCAAATTATTGCCTGAGACAATGCAGAAATCCATGCAGGTGCATGAAGTTGAAGAACGTTTCTGTGTTTAGCCACACAGCAGTGAAACATCACAAAAATCTTATTTTAACAAGTGTACTTAGAAGCTGGCAGATCACTGCCCCCAAGACATTAAAATGTAACATGTTTGTTGATGAGGGTCATCATTATTTCCATAATTTAGAAATTATATTTAGGTTTGCAACTAATAGGTAAGTGAAAATTTTAATGCTATTTTCTTAAAGAGTCACCTTGCTTTACATACATTATGAAAGTAAAACAACGCGTTCTCTCCTGACCAGGAAACAAAGGAATGGTAAATCAGGGTCGAATGCAAATGTTTACTACAGATTATTTTGTGCTTCATTAGATTTCACTTAACAAGTTCTGTAATTTTATAAAAACATTTAAATTACTAGTCATGCACTTCAAGGAAATAGCACCTTTACACATTTTCGATTCTCTACTCCCAGTGACAGTTAATTCAACACTTCAAAGTATAAGGAGGTAAATGATGCGAGGGATGATAAAYGATGCTCCCAAATGGCTGAAAGATGATAGCATTAAGCTAAAAGGAGAGCAAAGCACTACTTGCAGAAGTTAAAGGATAACACAGAAAGAAAGCAAGCAAGCTGTCAGGAACTTTGGGGTAAGAAACATTATCAAAACACTTCTATATGGACGAAATAGGATTCTGTTCATGAGAAAGTCATTAAAGAGAGTCTCTGCTCCTAAACACAGCTATCTGCCTCTCATTTGTGTGTCTAAGTCACTTCCACCTCCTCACACAAGGCGAGTAGAACAAAACATCGCAGCAGGAATAGGACAACAGCTCGTGAACCCTGCCGTGTTTGTTCAAGAAAGCAGGAAAGCTTTCCTACAAAGAAGCAAAAAATCCTTTTTGGAGCTATTAAAGGGTAATAGCTTTTGCTTATCTATTAATATGTAAACTGATTTCAAATTTTTTGAAGGATAAAGAACATTCTGGAAGCCAAATGGAAAAAGTTGGACATTTTGCAAATCTGGGTTGTTAGTTTATTTTATTATTATTTTCTCCATCCTTTGGGATGGGATGGTTACCCAAATACGTGCAGGAAAAATTAACAAATACAACACAAAAGTTACATGAATTTCTTCCATTTTTCTGGACAATAGCTCTTTCTTTTAGATGCATTAGCTTCATACTTTCCCCTGAAAGCTAGAGAGCCATATTAAAACATCATCTTTATCATCTGCAACTAATTTCAATTTTTTGGTTTTGAGATGTTTTCTATTTTAAGTATCTGAAATATGACAAAAATCTTTTCAGGACTTGGTGTCATAGTGCAATAAACTCCTCACACTTCATTTCACCTGTGTTCCAACTCTGAATTTGCAATATTTTGATTTATAGCAGATAACATAACACCTTAAAGAGTTTTTAATTGATATTTAGCTGCCTCAGACTAAAATCTAAGTCTTCACAATGAATAGCTAATGACCAGGACTGTGACCAAAATGTTTCATACAAAAACTCACATTTCGTCAAGATGATCAAGTATTTATAATGGATATAAAATAGTAAAGGTAAATATGGGATGCCACATTTTGCTTTCAGATCACTCAGAGATTAAAGTGAATGCATTTAGAGAGACATGCCTGTTTGAAATGTTTACAGAGAAAACATTTGCAGGATGACACACAGATTCCAACAAAAATACAGTACAAGTTCAGACACCACATGTCAAAACATGTACACTAGTGACTAAGTCATTCATAAAGGCACATATCAGTCCTAGCTTGCTACCTTTCACCCTGCAGATAGCCAGGGGGTCRCTGCTTTGGAGGTGTTTGCCATGGTCCGGTTTGCTGGAAGAATGCCCGAGTATGAGGCATTTTCTTGTGCAGCATGTAATAGGGAAAAAACCCTGACCAGCCACTGAGAAAGCCCTACTTAGGCCTGAAATTTCACATTGTGACTCGGGTTAACCAACAAGCAAATTTTCATTACTTGATGTAGAGCTGTGGCAAACTGTTGGCAAAACCCTGCCCAGCGAGCCCTGCTAGCTGGAGGATGATGACCCTAAACGCAGAGGCACTCAGCTGAGCTGTCGGGCTCGTACTCGTGGCACCATAAACATAGACAGGGATCAGAGGCAGGAGAGATGAAACATCTGCTTAGGGTTAGTCGATAGAAGAGAAGGAGAATGAGGGGTAGCTTTAAAGATAAATTTTTGGGCCCAAAGCTCAGCTGTTATGAGCAGACCACTAGAAACTGAACATCTGCAAGTGGGCCCGAGATAAAAGCTTGGAGATTCAAATCAGGTGGAAGTGGTGGTGAGACAAAGAGCTCCTTGAGTGCTACGGCTTTGACAAGAAAGTGCAAGGTGGCCTCATAAAGCTCAATGCACTTGGAAGCAAGAAAAGCCTGGCAGGTAGGAGTAACAAACAGCATATCCTGCACCAAAGTCTACCATCTTTATAAGATATGTTTATAAAAAGGCATGTTTTACCCAAGTTATTAAAACTTTCAGGGACTACTAGTATCTGCCTTGTTCTCCCTCCCATCCTTCCCACCTTCTCTACCTGGAGATAGTACATAGTTTAGCAGACATATGTGCACACATACAAAATATGTTGCTTTGGATCTGCATTAGTTTGCTCAGTACACTGAAAAATGGTTCTTGCGGCTTCCCAGGCAAACTGTGTGCTTTTCCACTGACCTAGAACTAGTAATTTCTCCCAGACCATTATTTGATAGCTCAGCCTTTTAGACATCATACGCACGATACAACGTTATAYGGCACAATCTGTTAAATAGTCTGATAGGTTAAGCATTTCTGCACCAGCATATTGTAACCTCACCCTGTCTTCCTTGTTCTGCAAACTGTTAAAGAAGCATTAGGCATAAACTCTTATCAAATGAGTTAGCAAAAAAAAAAAAGCCAAAGCTAGCCAGCCTAGCCAGCTCTTTAATCCTTCCACATATCCAGGAAGCTGTAAGAAGAGAGTTCTTTAAATCATCTATTTCCAGAAAAGGGATGTTTTTTTCTTACCATAACATTGCATATTCTGCAACCATCAGAACACAAGAACAAAACTACAGACCACAATCTAGTGTCACAGGATAGCATGTTACTTGCAGATTAGAAACAGGGTTTTCCGAGCTCCGTGAGCAAGGAAATCTCAAATATACAGCATCATAAAAATAAAAGCTCCCATGCTCAGGTTTCTTGCGTTTTAAACYAAAGAGTACATGGGATGCATTAATTAACCATTTTAAAGTATTGAGGTCTGTGGATGCCCTAGCCATCCCACAAACGCTATTCACTGAAGAGGACTTAACCTACAGCTTGCATTAAAAAATGGACTTTTATCATTGTCCAAGGCCTGTTATTTACAGTGATATATAATAGCTGTGTATAACTTTCCATAGTAAAGTTTCTTTTTACATAGCACAATAAGAATAAATCCAAGGAATAGGTATTCCTTTTTCCCAATAAATCCAATTAATTATTTCATCCTGATTTTTGCACCACAAGCCACAAGAATATCTAGATTTTCCTTTTTCTGGAAGCTTTGATTATATTTGTGAAACACACGAGAATGATGCAACAAGCATCAAGCAATTTGCAGAGTTTGCCACAGTCACTGCAATACCACGACGTGCAATGCTGACTGCTAACATACCATATCGATGCAGAAGCTGCTTAAAGACAGAAGCATAGTATGTGAAACTGTAGGCATCCTACTATAAGTCAAATGCTGGATGTATTCAAAGGTGTTTTGACAGACACAGTGGGGATCAGCGAAAGGGGACCAGTCATATCACGGTTCCACAAGAATAAAAAGATCCAGAGCAGTTTCGCATGGAGTAATGGGGAGAATTCCTTTTTTCTTAATACAATTTTCAAACTGTTGGTGAAAAGGCTTTCCCGCTCTTTTCAAGTTTTGGTCCATTATGTTCAAAAAGTAGATAATGTTTAGCTAGCAGCCTTTGGGAAGCTCTACAGATTCCACCAGGCATTACTTGGATGTCAGCTTTGGTTCTCTTGCTGCTCCACTCCAGAGCTCTGATATAGTGGCTGTTTCACTGATCACTACTGCATTGTGCTTGCAACACCACAGACACATGAAGGACTGTGAATGACTGAAACTTGATTAAAATATTTTACCTTTTGAGCCTGAGGGAGCTGGAAAACAACAAAATAGAACAAGCAATCATTATACAGCTGCTTTAGCTGTTGAATTAACAAAATCACAAATATAAAAAAATGTAAAGAAAGAAACTAGAGAAACTAGATTTACACTTCCAATTGATTCAGCTTACTGACAACTTATATCAACTTAGTTTGGTTTCACAGCTTCTCTGCTAGGTATCACAAGAGCACCCTGCAATTTGTTAAACATGTTGGTGCTAAGAGGGGGGCTGCTTTCTCATCAGATATGGTCTCATCATGCGGGAACYGGGTAGTAGTTCCATCTTCCTGTACACAAATATAAGTCAACSTAGAGATGGTTTCAGTTTTAAAACGGGCTATTTTTGGCTTGCAAACCTGCACTTCTGAATGCATATTGCCTTCAGAATGCATATTAACAGAGGTTGGTCACTTCTAATCTGATGGTTGTATTTTATATGACACAAGGAAGTAAAAGAAAATTACAAACACAACAAAGTTACAGTGTTTATGCAAACTTTTTATTGTATATGTATAATATACAAAGTATGCATAAAAGGCATGTCTCAATGCATACATATGACTATGTGCATATATGCAAATAGAAGGCATGTGCTTATGCATATATGCACATTTGTATCACACAGATTTCTTAGACAAGATCACTCATGCCTGGTTTTATGTACAATATTTACTGTAAGCAATAGTTCACATAAAAAGGCATGGGGAGCAGGCAGCAGACTTCATTACATACCAAACCTCATATTTACCAGAGAAAAAAAAATGGGCTCTGTTTTCACTTGAGGAAAAAGAAAACTGATTGTAAGTAGCGAAAAGGAACTCAGAAAAATAAACTGTTAAAAGGCACAACAAAATGTCACCTTTTTCTGATGTCAATTCCTTTCCTTTCAAAGGCTTAGATAAACTCACCTTTCATAGCTATCTAACCTTAATCTACCTTTCTGAAAAAATATTTCTTGAAATAAATTGCATCTTTACTGAAACAAGTAGGTAAGCCAAAATCAAATGCAAAAAGACCTTTAAAATCTCAAGCAAGTAAACAGACCTTTTGTCATTGTTCTAAATTAGAGCAGATAAAAAACAGCTTTCATATGTTATTCTGCTAAAATTCAATGTCTACATTAGCTACGTATCATGAAAGGAAAATGCTAAATCACATGTGATTGCTAAATCACAAATCACGAAAGAAGGCAGCTACCATCTTTGTCTATTTTCACAACAGAAAGCAACAAAATCGGTAGGGGGGGGAATTGGTGAAGGCAGAAGTCTGCCATCCTAAAATCTGATTGCTTCAATAGCAAAACGCGAGATGATTACATTGAAGTACAATCTATCTCTGCTTCCTTAAAAGCCTATTGTCTAAGTAATAGATTATATTGAATGGTATATAAGGGTTGCTACAGAAATTGCAGATGTTTTATTAATTACAAATACTAGAGGTAAATTCTTCAAAAGAGGATGAAGCACTAGTTAGAGAAGTTTCAAGCTTTGCTGAAAATTTATCTACTTACTTGTCTTTGACTCAGCTAACTACTTCAACTGTGAGCAACGCAAGTCTTTTTACTCAGAAATAAACTAAGAAAGTTGAAATGTGAATGTTCAAATTTCCTGTTGCAGCAATGAACTAAGTCCGCTGTATTAAAGAGAACAAACCAAAAGAGCATAACTCGTGTTATTCATGTGGCAACCCTGAGCATTCATTCAATGGTACCTCAGATAAAGACATATCAAAGAAAAATGTCCAAATTTCCACCTTCAGTGTAAAGACTAAAGAACTCCACAGTTTTCCCAAGCCACTACACAAAGCCATCATAAACATCATCTGTTTGCACCATCAGCTATCTTTTCCCAGCTGGGAAGACAGTACTTAAAAGATTGTCATGGCATCCAAGGTAACAGATGCAAAGTACAAAAGCATCATAGCAGGAAAGCTTATTTCCATACAACATTCACACTAAGTTAGAAAACAAATCAATATTCCGTGGAGAAAGGTTCAAGTTAAAAAAACAAACACTCAAAAAGTCTGAACAACAACAACAACGAAAACATAAATTCATTCACTGTATGTACGTGAGCTGTTCATTTTCACCTAGAACTTCTAACTCCAAGTTCGCAGTCTTCTCAAAAATCTGCCTGTGTTACAGTTAGATAAATCTTTGTTCTGTTGCTGGTTGGAGACTTGGCTGCTACAAGATCTTACATGTCAGCAGTTCTGTGTAATAATTGCTACACATTCCTTTGAAATAAACTGTGGAGGCTTGCCTGACATTGCTCCTTCTGGGAGGCCATAGGAAACAAATAATTTTCCTAACAATAACAGTAATAGTCCTCTAGTGTGACCCTTTATTGCGGAGCCTAAAAACTGCCCGACTCAGTGTAAAACCCAGCAGGTACTTCTGGTTCCTGTGGTTTGCTTTACACACTGCCAAGAGGCAGCTTTGCAGTAAACTATGTGATCTTTCCCTGACCCTCAAAAAAAACAACACAGAGCTTTCTAAGCTGCTCGTACCTATGGCAAGCAGCACCATTGGAGTATCTTTTTTCAGCCCTCAGTATAGCAAGTTACCTGCTGTTTCCATTTGTTTTGTGTGTTAGGAGTTTTTCCTCCCTCTGGTGATTGCTTCTGAAAGAAGATACGTGATAAGGCAAATGTGTGTTTTCCTTGGTCCTCAGCTTTCTGCCTAATGTATGGTTAGGTAAAATGGATGTGGCCTTCAGGCTGTTAAGGGCTGGGCTGGTGGAACCCTGTGAGAAAGGGCAGAGCCCCCTGCAACTGCCACCCACCTCCTGCCATATGRCTGTCTTTCCCCAAACAGCAAATCTTTGCTAAAGAAATTTGCYCATTCTGTGTGTAGTCCACAGTAGTCCTTCCCGAGCGCAAGCCCTTGCATACTCTCAATATGCCCAACTCCAAGAAGACACAGGGAAAACCCCACCTCCACATTCAGGTCACCTCATGGTCCTGCCACACTGTGTAATGCCGGGCAAAAAACTGCTGCGSGTTCCCAGTGCTGCTGTTGCACACTGTCATGCTCTACACATTTGCAAGCAATCAAGTCCTTCAAGAAAATGTGTTCAGTGTTAGTGAAAATGAAAAATTACAGGCATGACAGTAAGGTGGTAAAACAAACCAAGAGTGGCAAGGGAGTTCAGCACTAAGGATGTTGCATCAGATAACTGCGGGGCCAACATGAGGAAAACAGTGAGGATCACGTCCAGAAATAGTGCCTGGGTCAGTGTGCTGGGAAGCAGGAGCACATGTTACAGCACCAGTTGTCCTGCCGAACGCTCCTTCGTTGCAGACCTTGTAACAGCCTCTCGCTYATCATCACGTTCAGAAAGACGGTCAAAAGTTAGCAGCAGATTTAAAAGTGGTCTTAGCTTCCTAAATCTTGCTATCCATGAAAAGGAGACAAACGTTTCCTTTAGCATTTCTGCCTAATAGCGCATCAGTCTGAGAAAGAACTCACGGAGAAAGCACCTATGGCGAGGCATCAAAAACAACTGCTAGCAACGGGGAAGCAAACTGGAATATGTCTCTTTTGGGAAGCTTCTTTGTGTCCCATATGCTATACCATGACTTTAACATTTTTCTTTAAAACCTTGAAATAATGACCTTTTATTGATTAAAAAGCAAGATAAAGATCAATCATCAAAGAATATATGCACAATATGCATACCACCGGAACGATTTTGTCAAATTAATCTTCAAACTGACAAAGTACAATTTGTCATGTGAGCAGCACTTAAAGCTCTGGAAAATCATTCTAATGATTCTAAAATCAAGGACTCTTTCAGTCAAAAAAAAATCCCACAAAATCCAAAATACAAGACAGCACAGGTGAATAAGAAAAGGAAGAAAGCAAGTGTTTGTATGAAATTAAATCAGTATCAAATACAGTCAAAGTGGCCACCAGGAATGGCAACCATGGCTGACACCTTGTCTCAGATGGCTGTTTCTGTAATGCATTAAAACAGACCCAAGTTTTACAGAGGAATTTCAAACTTGTTAACATAACAGAAACATGTTCCTCAAAATATTACCTCATATGGAATAGGGGATACCTATGACATTTAAAATCTGAAAACATTTCAGTGTTTAGATTGACTCAGAAAAGTTTATTATCAATATCTTAAGGCAGCATTTAAGAACATTATAGTAGATTTTCTCTTGAGGCAACTATTTACAATATTTGCAACTCAATTTTATTTGTACAAAAAGTGAAATATGAGTTAAGTGTTTATGGTTTAGTCATGTGTTAATTGACTTCAGCACTCAGGGTCTGTGTAGATAAAGTAATCCATTTCATGACGTTTGTTTGAAAACCTAATTAATAGCTGAAATACATATTTCTGCTTTTACTTTATCAAAGGCTTCTCTCAAAATGAGATCATTTAACATGCTGAAGATTTCAACCAGACAGATTGCAGCAAAACTCATCTGCTTGCTCACATGGTCTACAGGATGATGGCTTCCATTAGTAAAATATGCTGTCAGTGAATCAGTTTGTTTGTGTCTGCTCATGTTGCCAGAACCCGAGCCAGACTTTTCCTTACATCTGTTTTCAGGTAGAAAGTAGGCCTGCAACCTACACATCATTATGGTCTTCTCTTTGGGTTACTACAAATCCTTCATCAACACAAGCAAGCAGTCAGAAAGCGAAAATGTCACTAAATACCTTGCACTACAAAGCCTCTCTGAAAAGGAGTTCGAAGATTTACTGGGCAAATCATCACGATCCACTACTTTACCACAAGTTACTATTTTTATTCCTTTGGGACTAAATCAGATTTTGTCTATGTTTTTCTTTTTAATTAAAAAAAAAATCTAAATAGACAGCAATCTTTAGACTCATCCTGCATAAGTCATACACTTGTCCAGATTTTAACACTGAATCTTTGTACCAAAACTTTTAATTTTTGTAAATATGTTTTCATAAAAGATGTGAAATATTATGGCAAACATTCAGCTCCTATACTTAACAGCAAAGAGGAAGAAATCACAGATATTAATGAAGCTCTTCAGAAAAGAACGAAACAAATAAAAAAGGACTTCTCAATGCTAATGTACATTCCAAATAATCTACAACATAGGTCATTTCTTTATAGTACCATTTAATATAATTGTAATGTTTGGAAAATGACTTACTGACTTATATGAAGAAYTGCAAAAGATGTGGTACTTTGAGAGAGAGGCTTTCAGAGCTCTTCCTTTCAAATCACAGCAAAGGGACAATCAGATTTTCTCTCAGATTTTAGCAGAAAATGTGGATTTTCTGCTTCACAGTTTCCTTACTCAGTTGTATAAGATTTATTTAATCTTTTAAATTAATCCTTAATTTATTTAATAAGATATTTAATTATCACCATTCTAGCTTTAAAAACAAAAACAAAACCATGCATTTATCCAACTCTTCTTAGACCCATGTAAGCACCAGAGACATAATGGAGAATTATGTGTATACATAGAGGAAGAAAAAACATTCAGTGTCCTCATGGGAAATGTTCCTGAAGTTAAGATTTCGGTATAAATATTAAGAGGGTGACATTTTCGTGCAGCTTACAAGGCTAACATCTGTAAGGAAGGACCACACACTTGATATTGCAAGCAATTCAATACCAAACCTTTGTTCACACATTTGTTTTACTGTGCTACCACATATTTTGCAGCAACTACAGCTGCAAATAGACTGCAAGGAGAGACTCCGTGCTGCATGCAAAATATTCCAGTCAGAGGAAATGTAAATGTTGCTATGGAGAAAAGAGTCATCAAATAAAGATAAAAAGCTATAATTCACGTTCTCTCTTTAAAAATAATTCCTTAAAGATAACTGGAAGAATATTTAACTCTTGAAACACTCAAAAAAAATGACATACATATTCCAAGCACTTTTGTCATAAAATGGCTCAACCTTTGGCAAGTTTTACACATTTTCTAAAGTACCTAACTGTTTAATAATCTAAATTGGTAAATAATGTTTAATGAACTCTCTAGCCATCTTGTGTTTTTAACAAAGAAAATCATTTTAAAAAAAGAAACATAAGAATGCTCCATTTGTTACATGGTTAATTAAGTCACATATAGGCATGTGTGCTTTGTCCTTTGTGTTGAAATAAAAATAAAAGAAATTCAGAGTGGCAGTAATATTCTTTTTCACTTTGAGGGTGATTGGTCAAAATTGGAGCAGGTCACCCAGACAGATTATAGAGTCTCCATCCTTTAAGATATTAAAAATTAAGAATTGAACGCATTGCACATTGTCCTGGGCAACCTGCTCTAGGTGATCTCGTTGGATTCGATTTCCAGAGGCCTCTTCCAGCCTGTGCCATTGTGTGACTGATTCTTTTAATTGCATGTAATGATCAYTCTTTCCCTCTAGTGAAGGCAAAATGATTTTAGAAAAGATTGTAAATTAGTCAGTGTTTACTTAAAATGAAGAATTTGGTCAGAAAGTTTAGTCATAAGTAATTACCCYTTTAAAAAGAATTAGGCTAATTTTACAAATAAGTCACAAGGCTAAAGGTGGAAGTAGCAGAACTGATTCATGATACTATAGCTGTATGATAATTTAAACAGATAATAAAAATTGCCTCCTATCAAGCATTTAAACTGAAACTATACCACAAGATTAGAGTTCAGTACACAGATGATAATATGAGCTTACTTATGGGAAAGTATCGCACTTAAGGAAGATGTTGAAGATAGAGGAAAATGGTATGTAAATATTTTTCTCTTAATAATATAGTTCTTTTAAAGTATTTACTATACAACTTCCTTTACTGCGTTTGATTCTAGCATTAGCTGATTTGGTAAAGCACCATAAACAGTTTAGAAAGCCCACATTCTAAACCGCTTGAATTTGTATACAAAGGATGAAAAATTATTTGAATCCGCGGATACTGAAAAGGCGTAGGTAAGCACACTAAGAACCGGACATGGATTGTCAAATGATATCAGTTCTGAATCCTTTTGGTGAGAATTTTTCAGCTCCAATTTTCATGCACATTTATCTTGAACATTTAAATAATAGCCATCAAAAAGCTTTTAGACATGCACAGAGAATAACCAGGGGAGTCTAAACAGGGTGCAGAAGTGAACTGAGGCAGAAATTGAGAAAGCTTCTGATTGTATCTCCAAAGTCCAGTAGACTCAGACTACACCTTCATCCATCATTATTCACCTTAAGAGTATTCACAAGGCTTCACCTTGTCTAACACAATAATCCTATGTTCGTTTTGTCTACACATACAAGAGAGAACTGATAACAATATGTATGCCATAATAACATTCTAAAATATAGACATTTTGCTTCAGGACTGCCTTTGTTCATAATTTATCAAGGAAAAGCCTATTTCTGGAATTCAACATCATTCAACCTGATATGATGTCCATCCGATTTATAAGATCAGTTCTCCTCCATGTAAAATGGCATCAAATTATATGGTTAGGTTCTTTCTATTCATTTATTGTTTTCCTGTATTTATTAGCTTTTGTACCATCACTAAAGAACAGTCAGCATCATGTTAATTATTACTGATGCTATTTCTAAATGACATATTCAAAAAGGCTGCTGGGAAGGAAAATGATAATAGTATGAGAATCCTTCCCAGAGAAGTCTTTCTGGTAAGAAAGAAAAAAAAAGCAAAACAAAAACCAAACAAAATCTCTAATACAGTAAGAGAAAAAAAAATCCCACCATACTTGTATTCAAATAAAAACCTTCAGAAAGGTAGGCAATGTTAGACATATTCAATCATTTATTCATCCATTTATTCACGCATCTATCCTTTCATATTTGGAAAAAGGTCAAATTTTCTGACAGTACTAGAAATCAAATATCATTTTTAATCACAAAATCTCTCAGAAGTTAGACAAACATCCTCTTTTGCCCATGACAAAATTCTCTCTGCCCTGAACAAGGGCCTTATGTGATACCTATTATAGTCAATAAGAATCCCTCTGAGTTTAGTGTGCTTTTGATCTCACTCTAGATTAAATCTTACTTGGTCCATATATCAATGTAAGATCAACATCTAAAGATAACCACTTTCTAAGGAGGGATGAAAGGGTATTTGACTTAATGAATCTGTAAAAGCAAGCCAGAGTCCCTTATAAAACTTAGATTTACTAATTGTATTTGGGATTTTTAATATATTGCTCTGATTGCATTAAATGGGATTATACTTCTAAAACAAAGCATTTTTCTTTGGCTATTTCGTCTATCTGGCTATTGTCCAACTTGCTCTGAAAGGGGAGTAACTGTGCCAAGAACTTCTTCATCCTTTTTTTCATGCAGGACTATTTCTGTGTGTCCAAAGGGCTGCTCTGCCCCTCTCCTTTGCTCCCAGTCACTGCCAGCTGATTAGGGAACAGCACAGAAAGAGGAGCCCCTTCTGCCACGTGGTCCTCAGAAGTCACCACCCAACAGGCCTGCAGGAGCTGTGTCGTCACTGAGCAATATTGCTATCAAAAGGACAAAAGGACCTAGCCTCGAAAGTCTGCATAAAGCACAACTCAGATCTGACATTCATTCTGGGAAGGCTACTCTTACACATCTGGTTGGCACAAAACATCAACAGATAAAGTGGCATCATCAAAGCTGCTTCTTGTTCATTAGTGCTGGTCTGAGGAACAGCTCGTTTCTCCATGCTCTTCYGATAAGCATGCAGCTAATGCGTCTCACCTTTCTAGTTTTATACTGAGATTTTATAGCTACACTTTATCAAAAAAGCCACGGAGCATTTTATGGACACTTCACACTGCAGGTCAAATTCATCAAGCTGTATAAAGATTCACTAACTGTGCAGGAAGAGAGTTWTATTTCTCACACTTTTTTTAATTTAGAAGCTTTCTGTTGTTAGCTTGCCCAACTTCATAGCTCAACGCTTATGAAAAAGTCAATTAGATTTGATGGTCAACTCTGCTATGCTAGAAGACAAAGAATTTAGGAGCATTTTAAAATGTTCTGAGTTAATTCTAAATGTGTGGTTTCTCATCATTTAATATAAGGCTTGTGAAATCCAGCCCCATGACRGAGGACAGAATGGCTTTGGCCTGAGGCAGATTTCTTCATCCCTTGTTGCTGTTTTCCCCTTTCTGTCTCATCCAGCTGGTCAAGAAAACTTTACCCCTGCTTCATTCTTTCAGTTCAAGGACTCACAAAGAAGGGGCTCAAAATTGTTTCAACTATCTCAGAGCTAGAACTGTTTGCAGATGTTAAGRTCATTTGTAGGTATGTCAGGACCTAAAATGTGATAAATCACACTATCTTGAAGTTGGCTACATAGCAAAAATTTCATAAACATAAAAAGCTGATTATTCCAAAATCATCTTTCACTGTGTCTCCATTTTCTCAAACTGAACCGTAACACAAAAAAGATGGGGTGAGGGAGGAAAGAAAAATTAAACTTCTTTCCCTAAAAAGAAAACTTGCTGTTCGCTATAACTCCTGAATTTTTGAGGCTTTGAGGCCTTAATCCAAGAAACAAAATGCAGGAATTGTTCTATCTGTCAATTGAAGTATAATCCAAACCCATTAAACTGAGATTTAATACAATGAATCTGTCTTCTGTTTTATATCAGTGTAACTCCAGGTACGTAAATGGAGATACTACTGATTTACTGCAGAATAAATTAAAGAAGAAGAAAAATCAACAAATGTAACCCATATGGAATGCAAGCATACAGCAGACTTAAGTTGGAGGGTGTTTTTTTTTTCTTTTTCTTCCCCCTCCCCCCTCTTTTTTGAGGGGGACTGTTTTCTGGAATAAATCTAACATTATTGAAAACCGAGGCCTTTGTTATTATTCAGAGGTCACTGATTGCAACAGAACAGAATGGCATTAAAAAAGCAGAATAAGGAGGAGTGYGTTATGCTATTGGGGTACTGCTTCTAATACATATATTCCTGTAGCATTTATGTGCCATTAAATAAACACCATTGTAAAATGCATAAAAAGATAATGATGTTAGACTCAATTTAAAAGGAGTCTTTAAATCAAATGGCTGTGTACAATTCTTTAGTCARCACTCAGTGACACAATCCTTGGGGATTTTAACGGTTTACCTAGAATTAGGCAACATAAAGTCATATTTAGGGTGATTAAATTTTCCTCTGCAAAAATCTGACATTGGCACRGGTGAAACAGCTCTTACAAAATCCAAAGAAAACACTTAGAGGTGCTCTAAGCTTCCTCCCATTGCTATTGACGTAGCTGAAGATCAGACATTGATTTTACTGACTGGATGGATCATCAATTCACTACATGTTAAGCTACACTATTCTTCTGAAAGACCTGATCCAACAAAAGAAAATGGTAAGGAGAAAGGTTAAACATCTTGCTGACAAGTAGCAAGGTCATCAGTAGGAAAATAGCTACTGGAATAACTATGCAAGTACACAGGTGCTATATATTTCTTTATACACAAAATATCTGTGATATCTAACTACGCTTTCTCTATCAACATAGTTTACAGCTACATGTCAAAGAAACCCACTACACTATGTGTTATAGAATAAAAATGTTTTTCTGAACAATTTTTTCAAAAATTAACAACTTCAAAGTAAATATTAATCAAAATGAATGTGATTAATATTCATGCATACACTGTACTGTGTGCACGACTGAGCTGTACATGAAATCTCTTGCWTTTTCAAAGAGGGGAGAGTTATAACTGACACCAACATCTACAGAACAACAGAGAAAAGAGATTATTTCCTTATATTCTCACTCTTTCTCTGTTCCTTTTTTGCATTTAATTTTGCTACTGCGGCAAAACACAAATGCACCGATAATTTAATGAGTTTTTTATTATTTCAGGTTTTTACTCCCATCATGCAGATAAAGTACATTTTATCTGCACTGTCCTCTTTCTTCAATAAAGTAAAAGAACGGCACATATGAGATCAAAGGATGGAATTTAGTACATTATACTAAATTCATTGCTTTCCTACATTATCATTTACCCTAAATAATCCATTATGTGAAAACTAAAGGCAAAATACGGGGGGAAAAAAAGAAAGGCTATATATCTGACAGGATAAATGCAATTTCCTTATAATTAACTCAATTCCATTACATCCATTCAGAATGGATGCAACAAGATCAAAGAGAGACAAACAGTTATCAGCTGTGAATGTCTTTAAGTAATTATTTTCATTAAGAATAGTCATATTTTTCCTAAGCACCGATTTCAACATAACACACAGATATCTAGACACAAGTTCTTCCTCTAGTCTGTGGCCTGTCACCTCTCAATTTTCAATCCTCTGTCACAACAAAACCAGAAAATTCCCGTGAATCAAACTGGAAATGAGAAACATTTTCTGTCCTCTCACCTACAGGAACTGTATGTCATTGGCAGACTGCAGCTGGAAACGCTCTCAAGCTGCTCTATCTCTAGTGTGCAGGTGTCTGCAAATGAGACYGGTACCCTTTGGGCATGAATATGCCCGTTAATCAAATTCAACAGCAGAGCAATTCCCTGTAATTGGTGTAGTAGCTGCTGAAGAACATCCAGCAAGTGAAAAGCTACAGACATGTGTAATTCTATGGATCCTTTCTAACATACATCTAAATGGGTTTCATATAGGAAGGAGTACGTCCCTGTAAAGCAAATGAGCCACAAGACACTCTACGTACAATAAAAGTAATAAAGAGAAACAATTCATGATAGAGTCTTAAAATTAGACTACAGCTTTCAAAACAGCAAAATGTGTTCATTTAACATAAGTTAATTGAATTTTCTGATTCCCAAAATCTAATCACAGAGGCTTGTTTTTAATGAGTGTAACTTCTTCAAAACATTGCTAGAGCTGTAAATGATAAATCTAATCACGCCTCCACACACCATCCACCACAGTAAAATTTTAATAGTTTTTCTTTCTTAAAGAAATAAGCCAACAATAAAAAAGTGATCAAATATGATAGAATTAGTAAAAAGAAGTATTTTACTATCTTCTTTTTTTTTTTTAATATTAGAATTTACGCTTGTGGAGGAGGAAGGAAGTTGCCAAAGTGCTCCAACATCTACTCTCATTTGAAATACCACTAAACCAAAAAGCAAACAGCACTAAGACATTCCTTTAGCTATCTGAGATTCTAAGATTACTTCAAAAAGAGGTGAGGTTTTATTCCATGTAAAGCAACGTTGCCCAAGGAACTACTTTGATTTAAAAATATCCGTATAATCTCTTTGTACCCCAGTGATGAAAGATGAGCAGGTCAAACAGTAGTTGCCCTATCATATAAAATACTAGAACAGAGAATCAATGCACAAATAAAAGCAAATACTTAATGCTGCTGTTACATCCTATCTATGGTTTAATATGATGCTTGTCTTATTTGGGCCACATTGGAAGCAAAGTTGCTTAAGATCTAGCTTTGTTGTGGCATTGCAGCTGCTTGCTGATGTCGCATGACAAAAATAAATTCTGTATCAAAGACTCCAAGACCAAAGAACCGTAAACTGCATTTGAAGATATCTACATCTCTGAAAGTTTCACAAAGTAGGATTTGCATTCTGCATTTCTCATGTAAATGTACACTAGCAAAAATAATTATAATAGTAATCCATTTCAATGGAAATAAAGTACTGTAATATTTATAGTCTGTGCCAGAGTTATAATGACTGTGGGGCGAGAAGTGAAGTGTCTCAGCATGTTCCACATGTTTTTAACACTGTTTCTAAAGGCTCTGGAGGCTATTAAATTTAATGAACCCATCTGCTATGAAATAGAGGTCCAAACATAATCAGTTTTCTCAGTGCCATATAATACAGATGGCATTCCATGTTCCACATCCCCAGCAGGAAATTTTATGTTCCTCTTTAAGTGCAGGACTTTTGTTTTTGTTTTTTTGTTTTTTTTTGTTTTTGTTTTTGATGTTTTAAACATCTTTTTGATCTGCAGCATATAGCATTTTATAGTGTAAATACCATACACAGCAATACACATGAAAAGTGTTAATTCATTAAAATAAATATTGCTATTTCCTTACAACATTTTTTCCTAGTGGCTTTGACAACTAGCAATTAGCTCTRTGTAGTAGTATTCTGTGCTTAATGCAATCACTGAAAATTGCCCTAATAGCATAAGTTCCAGCACAAGCAGTGGAGCAAAGCAAATGTGCAATTTATCAAACATGAAGGAAGGGACTTCAAGAGCTGAAGGGYGCACATGTGTGCACATACATGCGCTAAGTGGTCGCTTATCCATGTCTTTACTTGTGCATGCTGCATTTCCACAAAACAAATCGTTCTTATTAAGCTTTCTGTATTCCCATGAGATCACTGTAGACTTTATCACCCTGTGCATTTTCCCCTTCTGATTTCAGGGGTCTCAACTTGTCTTTTACTGGGACATGGTTCAYGGTGACTCTCATACCTGCACTGTGTGAGCAAGGACTCTAAGCGCAGTCTAAGTGACACAGCATTCCTTGAGCTGATTAGCACCCTGCTGCCCAGCATAAGTAAATCAGATGTGCATTTGCTTTCGGAAAGGAACACCATTCATTGTTATTTTGAGCTGCAAGTAAGAGATAATGAATGTGCATTAATTCTATTCACTTGAGAGGTTTATTCATTGACTCTCTTCAGCATTCATTGTGTTTTGACAGTTGACACAGATCTTACTGAATTTCAAAAAGTTAATGTTGTTAATGGTAATTCATTTATTCTAGATTCAGCAGTAAAACAAACAGATTAGAACTGTTTAGTAGAAAACTAGAATGCTTAATTACGGCGACTGGAAATTTTGAGTCATAGAATTCATAAAAGTCATGGCTCACAGCTTCCTTTATTGGATTGCCAATGAAGATTGTCGCAGATGGCTCACTAATCATTAGCCTAAAGTAATATTTATTTCTGCACCTACATATGTTTTGTTTTGCTGTTTTTTTTTTTTTTTTTAAAAAAAAAGAACTTTTGCAGGTAGCTTCACTGATCATCAATGTTAATGTTTTAAGCACCTTTCCAAATCCACCAGTTCCCAGGACACATAGAGCAGACCATAACTGCTGGAACACAGGCATTTTTCCTAGAAAATGAATGTAAATTAAATAGCTGATGAGAGGCATTTCCTGAGCTGCTCTCTGCATTTCCTCACATATCACAGTGGTGAGATGACCTCTGCAGATCTGTAGGAGACAACACAGTGCTGAAGAACCTTATTCTAAGCACATATCTATCTGATGGAAGCTCTGAAATTCATGCATGGAATTTTCCCTCCCTGACTGAAGTTACTCAAATATAGTTGAAGCAAGAAAAAGAAATTCTCATGGGAACCTCTGAGTCCATCATGATGATGACATGCTCTGATAAAGGGCAATAAATTATTAGAGATTAGGAGAGGTTGACCCAAAGAGAGGGAAAGTGCCTATCATTCAGTCTGATGTGGAGCTGAAAAGACAACAACATAGATGTCTAAGAGTTGTAAAAACTGACATTAAAGATATAATTTACTGTCTGTGTATAAATTTTCTTCTCACAGCTGCTTATTAGTGATATTTCCTGACATTCAGCTCTGTGGTGATTACCAGCATTGACTGCTGTGGACATACATGGGCATCCAGACTGAGGCAGTTTAATGGATTCCAGTACTCAATCCATAAGTTAGTTTTGAAATAGAGGCCCTGGGAACCTTTTACTGTGATAAAAATGCTAATTACACCCACTTCTTATAATAGCACAATTAACTTCTGCCACTAAAAGCATTTGAAGATAACTCTGGGAATAGAAGCTAGTGGAAATAAGGTACTATTTAGTTTTTGTTACTTCATAAAARTTCATACATGCAATGAGCTGAAAGAAAAATGAGTTAACAGGAGAAGCATCAGGGAGTGTTTTTATATCCCTCCCTAAACTCTTGGAAGGGAAAAAATCCAGCACAACAGCTTTGAGCCTGTAGGAGTTTCCATTATATCTCTGCATGTTACATAAAGCACTTCACATAGGCTGTTTCACTGGGATTGCCACAGAATTTATTCTTTGACATTTGAAACATCTTGATTCTCATGTGACAAATATCTAAGTGTGAACTTCCTCTACTTCCACCTAATTCCTGCAGAAATTCTCCTGAACYAGGAGAATATGCCTTTAGAAGGTTTGGTGGGGTTTTGTTTGTTTGTTTTGATAAGGATGAAGATAAATCAGTTTAAATGAATTGACCAAAGAAAATAATATAATGGTCRTTATCCATTATAAACATTTAAGAAATATTTATTCTAGGCTTTAGCTCAATAAAGCTGCTTCAATTATTGTTCCTATAAGAGGAAATAAGATTCTCTGACAGGTTGTTTTGCGTATCGGTTGAAAAATATTTTATGATATCCAAATCCCTGCTTATAAAAGGAAGGAAAAAAGGGCCATTCTCTTAACAGCTATTACAGAATTRAACTGTAACCCCATGGTTTGATATGTGTCTGTGGGAATTTTTCTTTTCTTAAAATGAACTCTCAAATTCTGAAGCAGCAGACAACCRTCTCAAAACATTAAATGAAACAATAATTTGCCCTTTTTCACACAAAGTAATCTTCCAATTGGAAAGTGAATACAGCCAGCATAGTAATGCTGTGAACCTGCTCACAGCTTGAAACTAATACCTTGAAGGCAATAAACTCAACAGTGCATCACATCCACAGAATATCTTAAGGTACATTTGTAAGAAGCAAATTTCATTGGGAAGAGGCAACAAAGGTCCGAGTTGGTCAAATTACACCCTCCAATGAACAGATCCTCGACTGCAAGCATTTAAACAGTGAAAGCAGGTGCCAGCCCCAGCTTTCTTTTTACCTTCTCACAGCTAAGAGTGATGTTCCTCCTCATTCCAGATGCTACCTAGAGAACAGTTAGAGGATTTCTGTACTTCATAGATTAAGTGTCCAGATCCCCATGATTCACTTAGTTTACTTGAATATCATGATGCCCAAGCACTTTTCCCACCTATGTTCACTTGAAGTGACTTGCTATAGCTGTACATAAGTTTAAAATAAATCATTGATCGTTTGCGTGCAGCTCCCCAGTTGCATCCCCATGCAGCTGCCCAGTGGCCTGGCTCACCATGGAACAAGACAGACTCTCTTCCTATYAGACTCTGGAGTCAAGAAATATCCACCTGTCCCTTCACTCCTGGAAGCAGCCCAGATACTTTCTCTTTACCTGCAAAGCTTCAACAGAGCTCAGGTATGTCTAGCATACATATATATTTATATTTATAAACACACACACACACACACACATATATATATATATCATACAGTCTGCTGACTGGCACAAACTGAGTCGAGAACAACCTTAGGCAGAAAGAGTGAAATTGGTAAACACAGGATTCTGAATCAGGATACCAGACCCTAGTTGCTGCATATCACATACTTCAATCCCAACATCTCAGCCTAAGGGCAAGGGCAGCACTTAAGCTACTAGCCCATTACAGGAATARCACAATTGTTGTGAGGTTGATTTTGCAATTAGCCTAAGATAAGTCTGTGAGGACAGTTTCTCAAACAAATGGCTGTATTGAGCCAAGACCTCCCCAGACCTTACAGCATCAAATGATTTTGAAAATAAAGCYCCTCAGTTCTTCTGGAATTGAGTGACATCCTTTCAGATTACATCCCCCTTGAGTCTAAAGACATGTTTGAACACAGTTGGCACACAGCTCTGAGGCATTGATAACAGTCCATTTCCAGCATGACATTCTGGGTTTAAGGCAAGAAGCAGAAGGTATTTTGAAATGGAAGGTCACTAAAACTGACCCAGGAATTAGCTGATTAGATCTTTTAAAAGGCAGGAAACACAAGAAAGAGAACAAAGTCTGCGGGGCCCAAAAAGGGGATGGGATAGTTGAGCCGCCTGCAAAGATAGCAGCCACTCACACAGTCCTGGTCTCAATCGCTTTTATAGTCCCTYCAACTATCAAAGGTGAGACCAATATGTTAATTCTAACGTTATCAAAGCAGCAGCAGACCTGACATACACACTCATTTCTCCACGTTACATCATCTGCATGTGATATCCTGCCAGGTCTTTCCAACTCTGGCAATGCCTTACCTTTTTCAAACCTTTTGTGTGAAACCTTTTGTCTTTCTCCCTAGCGTCAAGGCCAGGCTGAGAGGCTGCTGCATGAGCATTTTGCAGGCATTCTCATACAGGAAAGGTGGAGAGTTACAGGAATTAAATGCTTTGTTTTAGTAGCAATATTCTTCTGTGGATATTCCTAAAGGACATGGTATCAAACATTACATGACCTGATTTGTGGCTTTCACAGATGACTGCCCTCAATATAAATGGGACAGGAACAGGTTGGGGCATCTGGGTAAACACGTTGAATCCTAAGACTATTCCTGTCCAGCTTGTCTCTATCCAGGTCCTCGTGTATTCCAGCATGCTGTTCCTGTTCAAAAACAGCACAGCTGGCCAACTAGCCTCTTGTATTTGGGGAGAAGGGGGAGGAAGAGCACAAGCTCCATGCTGTCAAGACATAATAATACCAATTACACCCATGTATATGACCCTGGGAAGCTGGCCACGCTGTTCTGACACAGCTGGGTGATAAGAACATTTAAGTTGTCTGGCAACACACGCCTCGCTCTTAGTTAGYGGTGTCCAAGCAGCAGCCCCAGTGGCTTTCACATCTCATCAGCAGAGAAGATAAACAGGCTGTGAAAAGCCACAAGCTACAGGATGGAAAGGATCATTTAGGTGGCACTTCYGATGCTAAGGCACTAGAGATGACCAGGAAATCTGAAAATGTCTTGTCTTTGAAAGTAGATCTGAGACAGATTTAGCTGAGGAAAAGCCACATCTGGTTTGTTAAAATACTTCCCTTACTGCTTTTCTAGAATTTTATATTTGCTTCCCTTA